>NC_143500.1:23411029-23561764 GCF_051622355.1 Phaseolus vulgaris
AAGGCTAGGTTGTTCAACAAGAAGCATATTTTCAAAGGTATTTTCAATTGTTTTGTCTTGTTGAATGACCTTGTGGGAAGGAACACTCTTCTCCCACGCCTTTTGATCCCTAAGGATTTTCTCTTTTTCTCTTTTTGTTTTTTTTTTCTCCTCGTCCCTCTTTTGTTTCATTTGTATTTGATCTCTTACCACTTGAGAATGTGGTAAATGATTAAGTACAAACTTCTTTTTCTTGTGGGTGAAGGTAATCTCATTTGTTAGACCATTGTGCAAGGTTTTCTTATCAAATTGCCATTGTCTACCCAATAAGATGTGGCAAGCTTCCATAGGTACTACATCACATAAAACATTGTCTTGGTAGTTACCTATAAAAAACTTGACTTTGACTTGTTTATGTACAGTTAGTTCCCCATATTCATTTATCCATTGAAGCCTGTAAGGTTTAGGATGAGGGACTACTTGTAGATTTAACTTTTCAACCAACCTAGTGCTACAACAATTGCAACAATTGCAACATGAACCACTATCCACAATGAGAGAACATATGTTTTCTAAAACTTTGCATCTTGTGTGAAAGATGTTCTCTCTTTGTGTTTCATTGGTTGCACTAGGTTGATTGTGGAGGGTTCTTCTAATCATCAATAATTCCCCCTCTAAAGGATTCACTCTCTCATCATCCCCCCCTTCTTTTTCTTTCTCACTAGGTTCGTCTTCACAACTAGTATATTCATCTATTCCTTTTAAAAACAAGGTTCTTTGGTGATGGATTTGTGTCTCCTTTCTTGCGGTTTTTGTTGATGAATGCGCAAGCTTCATGGATTGATGGTGGAAAAAGGCTATCCTAAGAGTTGTGATAGCCTTGGAGGTGCATGAGAAGTAGGAAGAGTAGGAGTGGTTCGGCTAACTCCCTTTGTTGGTGAAGGTTTACAGATTAAAAGCCAATTCCTAAGAGAGTTTAGGCAAGGAGTGAGAATGGCAGTATTTTGGCAGCATTTCACTATTCAATTAATCTTTAATTTACATGACCCAAACTCCTCTATATATGGCAAGAGTGGGCTGAATATGAAAAGAGAATTGCAGGGAAATTCAAATGTTGGCACATGGGAAGGTGGCTCATAAATTTCAGCACATGTGAGGTAGGTTCTAGAATTCTTCCAAGTGCTAGGAGTTATAGAACCTTACGCTCCACTTAGGCTAAATGTGGGCTGGACCTAAGTTTAATTAGGAGTAGGAAACTCTAATTAAACTTAGGTTAGCATTTTAGGTACCACTTTGCATGTTTCAACAAAAATACAATAGAATTAAACTATGCTACTTTTGACAAAAATGTAAAAACTATTCTACATTAGAGTTTATGACATGTAGAATGCGTCCTCTTGACCCCTCTTTGACCATAACTCTAGTGGTTGCCTCAATTTGACATTTTGGTGGCCTTTTATTGGATTGGTGTTGGGGCCTCTTCCATCATCCCCTCCCTTTTGAAATGGATTTGTCCTCAAATCCAAGTTTTCGTCCTCGTCATTAGTAGGGGGATGTATGTGGCTGGATGGTGTCCATCATCTCCTCCTTCTTGAGAAAATCTATCCTCAGATCCACAGGGTCGATCTCGGATAGCAGCTTCTTGCTTTGACAACTATGCTCGTCCTCCCGGATTAAACACCAATCTACAGTAAATATCAAAGAAACATGAGATAAATTTATTTTTTAAAAGGAAATTAAAACAAGAGAAAATTAAACAAAAATAAGGCCTTTTATCTTTAAAATTCTTTTGAAAGATTAACATAAAACCCCTTTCAAAACTATGTTTGTTCACTTTGTGTTGTTTATTGCCCAAGTTAGGCAACAACATCACAAAGTTTGGTTTTTGAGATTTTTGTAAAGAAGAGTTCAAAGTATTGTAATCCCCCTTTAAGGATTCTTTTTCAGCCATGCTTTCAGGGGGTGTCATAAAAGATTCTTCTTCTTTGTTGGTTTCCTCTTCTACCTTTTTAGTGAAACAATCTTCTGTATTGTCTATAGAGGAAACATTCATATCTATATCTGGCTCAGTTCCAAACATAGATTTCTCTGCAAGCACATCCTCACAAGGGTTTTCTAGAGAAGATAAAATGTTGTCGATATCTGATTCAACTCTAGAAAAAGAGGTTTTTGTATTTTCCTTTTCTATCATCACTTTTTCTCTCTTTTCTTTCTCTTCTCTAGCTTTCCTTTCGTCTTTCTCTCTTTCTCTTTTCTCCTTCTCTTCTTTCTTTCTTACAAGAGCTTGAAAATTTTCTTTAAACTCTTTTTCTCTTCTAAGATATTCTTTTTCTCCGTTTATAAAGTTTCTTCCTATTTCCATAAGCTCTTTCATTTCTTCTCTAAGATTCTTCTTTTTCACATATGGAAGCAGAACAAACTTTCTTCTCATACATGTCTTCAGTTCATCCCAATTAAGTATTTTTGATTTTCTGCCAATTCTAACATTAGTTTCCCTTTGTCTCCACCAAGACCTAGCATCTTCTTGAAAACTGAGGGTGGCTAAGAGTACTTTTCTTTTCTCAATCACATGGTGGCAGAAAAAAAAAAATTTCTACCTTCATTTCCCACTCTAAATAGACTTCCACGTTTTCTTTTCCATGAAAACGAGGTAGATCTACCCTAACCTCTCTTGGGCTCTCTTGTTCTTTTCTTCTTCTTCTAGTTCTCCTAGGGGGTGGTTGATAATATTCATTTATCCTAAGACTTTCTTCCTCAAAAGATTCATGATTGTGAGAACTAGATGCATGTGAATATTTTTTAGATCTTTCATCCTTTTCTTTAGCCATTTTCAACTCTTTGATTTGTGCCTCATGTTCCAATTTTCTATATGGGAATGATGAAAAGTCCTTGGCTAATTGTTTTAAAAGAGTTTTAATGGACTTTATATCACTTTTAATAGATTTAGAAGAGTGAGTTGACAAGACTAAAGCTTTGTGTTAAAAGTATTTTACCTCAAGAAAGAAAAGGAAAGTAATGAAGGTAGCTTTCCAGGAAAGAGAGGTGAATCACTAGGATCTCTTAAGTACCAAGTCTTTCCTTGCCAAAACCTATCCCACAAGACTTCACACAATTCTTTTTCTAAGTAATTTACTTAGATCACAATTAGGAATGAAAAATCAATTTTTACGCAAAGGAAAACAATGCAAACCAATTAAACAAACAAAGCAAATAAGCAATGCAAATCAAGTTTAACAATACAAACACAAGTAATTAAAGCAAAGCAATTAACTAAGCACAAATTAAAGATTGCTAACTACAAAGCTTTAAACTAGATGAATCCTAAGGTGAGGCTTCTAGACACTTGGAGACATTGAAGACACACTCACCGTCTACACGTGATTAATCCACTAATTAATCAAGGTTGAATGTAATTACAACTCAAAGAAATACAAAGAAATTGAATTACACAAAATAAAATTCAGATTTCCAAATCTATGCACTCCTTGGCTTGTGATTGATCTTCCTTGTTGTGTTCTAGAAAGTGTATGTGTATGTATTTGTATTTGAATTTGTATTTGCTGCAGCTCCTTGCCTTAACCTTTTATGATTAGACAATTAAAATCTCCAAACAGTACCTACTAAGTAGAGATAGACTCACCACAAAGTCAATTCCACTCAACAAACTCCAATTGTATTTTATCCCCCAACAATTTAGAAGTCAAGAAATGAAAGCAAGAAACAATTTAAATTTTAAAACGGGACTACAACAAATGGATTTGAATTATATGACACAACATAGAAATATTTTTGAATGATATTGGACAAGCAAATAAAAATAGGCACTCGACAAAGGATAGCACACAAAAGGAACCTAAAGAAAGGCACTAGAATTGATTAGAAAAACCAAAACAGCACTACTGGAAAAATTTAGGTTCACAAAGCGTGACTTAAAATATTTATGCTGAGCTGGATATTTTGAATTTGATTCTGAAATTTTAACCACAAACTATTCAAGGTCTTGGAAAACTTTTGGGGCTGGAATCACACCAAAATCATGCACCAAATAATTGTGATAAATATTTCAAAATTATTGTCCAACTATCGTATATTTTGGCGCCAGGATGCACACTTTTTTTGTTTTATTTATCATTTTTTCTCTATTTTGTCTTTTGATCTGGTTCTTTTTTTCTTGATTTTCTCATACATCAAACTGTTGAGATCCAGATTTTCATAATTTTTATTCCACGTATTTGAAATTCATAGCAAAAAAACAGCCAGCAAAGAATTTGAAAAACAGAGTAGTCCTAATTCTAGAATTTAAAAACATAATGAAGAACTTAAAAAACACAATGCAGTGAATGTATATGAATTTGTATGGATCTATCATACAAATATGAACTCAAACTAAAAGAAAAATGCAGCAAAGGATCAACAAACACAGAATTATAAATCTGTATTCAAATTAAATCAAGAAACCAAAATTATCAAGAAATTCAGCACTACATGGATTTGATGACAAATTAGGAGAAACATGACTTAGACAAAACATAATAGGATTCAGAAATTAAAATGACTCAAGACACATCATATGAACCGAATAGAATTGCAAAACAAGACTCAAACAACCTAAAAACAAAACAGCAACACAATTCTATATAGATTCCTACAAAAAATATTAAAATAAGAAGCTCAAGAACAATTAGAACATTTTGCACTGGTTGAATTGCTTAAAACAGCACCTAAATCAAATTAAAAAGCAAAAACAGAAAGACAACATGAAGAAGTGAAGAACAACACGGAAATAAGAAGAACACAAACATAAAAATTGTAAGAAGACACTTAGCTCTTGTAGAACCATAGCTCATGATACCAAATGATGGATTTATGTCTCCTTTCCTGCCGTTTTTGTTGATGAATGCGGAAGCTCCATGGATTGATGGTGGAACAAGGCTCTCCTAAGAGTTGTGATAGCCTTGGAGGTGCATGAGAAGTAGGAAGAGTAGGAGTGGTTCGACCAACTCCCTTTGTAGGTGAATGTTTGAAGATTAAAAGCCTATTCCTAAGAGAGTTTAGGCAAGGAGTGGGAATGGCACAATTTTGGCAGCATTTCACTATTCAATTAATCTTTAATTTACATGACCCAAGCTCCTCTGTATATAGCAAGAGTGGGCTGAATATGAAAAGAGAATTGGAGGGAAATTCAAATGTTGGCAAATGGGAAGGTGGCACCTAAGTTTCAGCACATGTGAGGTAGGTTCTAGAATTCTTCCATGTGCTAGGAGTTCTAGAACCTTACGCTCCACTTAGGCTAAATGTGGGCTGGACCTAAGTTTAATTAGGAGTAGGAAACTCTAATTAAACTTAGGTTAGCATTTTAGGTACCACTTTGCATGTTTCAACAAAAATACAAAAGAATTAAACTATGCTACTTTTGACAAAAATGTAAAAACTATTCTACACTAAAGTTTATGACATGTAGAATACATGCTCTTGACCCCTCTTTGACCATAACTCTAGTGGTTGCCTCAATTTGACATTTTGGTGGCATTTTAATGGATTGGTGTCGGGGCCTCTTCCATCATTTGGTTTGGACATTGAGCTTGCACATGTCCTTTTCCAAAGCATTAAAAACATTTAACATCCCTAGTGCGAATGGGTGGAGTGAGCATATCTTTGCCTATGGGTTTGCGAATCTCTTTTGGTTTTTCTTTGGATGTACTACCATCCCTTTTAAAATCTCTTTTTGGATAGGACTTAGAGTATGAACATTCCTTTCAACTTGAAGTTTTCCTTAAATTTTGTTGTTCAACTTTGATACATAGTTGAACCAAATCATTTAAGTCGTGATAAGGTAAGAGTTCAATTCTATCTCTTATCTCAGGATTTAACCCACTTAAGAATCTAGCTATGGTGGTGGACTCATTCTCCCTAATAGAGGCTCTCATCATATAGAGTTCCATCTTTTGCCTATACTCCTCTACACTCATTGTTCTTTGTTGGAGTCTTTGGAGCTTTTCCATCAACTCCCTATTATAATAGGAATGAATATGGTGGCGTCTTAGGGCTCCCTTAAGGTCATTCCAATACTCTATGGGAGGTTCCCCATGAAGACGCCTATCTCTTTCTAAAGCCGACCACCAATACGTAGTGTTCCCTTAGAAACTAAGAGTGGCTAGGGGTACTTTTCCCTCCTCACTTACTCTATGGCAAGCAAATAATTGTTCTACTTTCATTTCCCAATCTAAATAGACTTCTACATTTTCTTTTCCATGGAAATGGGGTAGGTCTACCCTAACCTCTCTTGGGCTTTCTTGTTCTCTTCTATCTCTTCTAGTTCTCCTTGGGGGTGGTTGACAATACTCATTTATCCTAAGCCTTTCCTCCCCAAAAGAATCATGATTTTTAGAACTAGATGCATGAGAACGTATTTTTTTAGATTTTTGAGAATTTTCATCCTTTACTTTTTCCAATTTCAACTCCTTGATTTGGGCCTCATGCTCCAATTGTCTATATGAGAGTGATTGAAAGTCCTTGGCTAATTGTTTTATAAGAGATTTGATGGACATTATATCACTTTCATTAGACTTAGAAGAGTGAGTTGACATGACTAAAGATTTGTGTTTAAAAGTATTTTACTTGAAGAAAGAAAAGGAAAGTAGTGAAGGTAGCTTTCTAGGAAAGAGAGGTGTACCGTCCCGTATCCGGGCGTTGACAAAGTCAAGGTCAAAGTCAACGTCGGGGGGTCAAAGTCAACATAAGGCGTCGCCTAGGTGAAGAGACGCCAAGTGCCAGCGTTGCCAAGAGGAAGCGTCGCCAAGGTCAAGGCGTCGCCTAGTTAAGGCATCGCCCAATTAAGGCGTCGCCCAACTAGGGCGTCGCCAAGGTCAAATGTCACAAAGGCAAGGCGATCACAGTGTGGCTCCCCGATACCCATGGGTAGGAAAGACCATGGAGGGAGCGACACCGTGGGAAGGCCTCAAATCCCGATAATCCAGGGTAGTAATAAAGAGAAGAGAAAGGTGGCTTCAAGGCCATAGTGATAGCGCCAGTGTAGGGCAGCCTGACTCGTGAAGTGCCCCTGCCGCCCTAGAGACTCCCTTGGGATAGATACGACTCAAGAGGAGGGTCACACCCAGGGTAGCCAGGTGCAGGGTACGAGAGGAAGGCAAATACGCTCTCAAAGTGAGTGACTAGATGTTTGGGGGCATGAGTTGGCACCCAAAAAGTCACCTCTAACGCAGATGCACTCCCAGGTAGGAGGACTCACACGAAGAAATGCCCCCAGATGGGGTCACGACGTTGTGAGGCCCTCCACGTGTACAGCAGCCAGGTCAGATTAGAAACGCCATTTTGTCAGGTACAAGGTAATTAAGGTTATTTAATACAGTTTCCGTTTCGAGCGTTTAAGGTACTATAAATGCTCCCAGTCGGTTTAAACGTCTACAATGCGCTACGTTGTATAATTAAATGTGCTTTAAGGCGCTTTGAATGCGGGAGTAGCTTAAATAGCGCCTCAAATGTTGGAAACGGGGTTCGAACTTTTGGCTAATTTTCCAGAAACACTCTAGTTGCTTGCTCGAGCCTTGAGGTTATGCACAAGGGACTAGGGAAGGATTTTGGCCAGGACGAGAAAAGATACACTAGACATAGTTTCCTTTTTACCACCTTCAGAGTACCATACACGGTGCTCCGATACGGAGGTGCAGAGTTTTTGGTGTTTCTTGCTGGCTGACTTGAGCGTCGGAGTGCAAACGGCCGCTAGGGCGCCCTTTTGTCCTTCTTTGCAGGAATCCACAGGTAACCCGTGGGAAGGAGTCCCTAGCTGACAGTTGAGGTCGCGCACGAAGACGTCCCAGGTCAATCGGACGGAACATTTGGCGCCCACCGTGGGGCACGATTTAAAACATCAGTCCCACCGCAAGTTTGAGAAGACCTATCAAGTCACAGTAACGTTGGAGGAAGTTTGAGGAAACAGTGAAGAATGGCCACCACGAGATGAGGTACTACACGCGTTGCGGGTGAAGAACTGTCGATGCAGCAGGTCCTGGAGATAATGCGGGGGCTGCAGGATGATATGGCAGAATCGAAGATAGAACAAGAACGCATGCAAGCGGATCTCGAAGCCTCGCATGTGAGGAACGAAGAGCTCCGCCGCGTTAATGAGGAGTTGCGCCGGGGTCTGAGGAACAATCAGGGGCAACGCGAACATGACGAGATGGAGAACCTCACCCCGCCGAGGGATTTTTCCACTCCCTTCTCGCAGGAGATTCTGGATGCGGCGATCCCCAACATGTTCGCGGGGCCCAAAGCGATTTTCACTGGGATGGAGGATCCCGAGGCGCATCTCACTGCGTTCCATACGCAGATGGTATTAGTAGGCGGCTCCGATGTCGCGAGGTGCAAGCTCTTCATGAGCACGTTGACAGGGATGGAAATGGACTGGTTCATCAGCCTTCCAAATGGCCATATCACCTTCTTTCGGCAGTTGTCGCAGCTGTTTAGGGAGCAATACTTGGCAAACAAGGCCCCGCCGCCGGTCTCCTACGATCTGTTTAATGTGAAGCAGTATCAAGGGGAGACCCTAAAGGAATACATCAACCGCTTCGGGGCCCAGGTGGTGAAAGTTGGTACGTCGGAGGAGCCCATGATTGTATACGTTTTCAGGAAAGGCGTGTGTCCCGGCCCTTTTTGCGAATCTATTATTCGCAATCGCCCAAGGACTTTTGCTGAAATTCGGCATCGGGCGGTGGAACATATCGCTTCTGAAGGAGAAGTGTGTGAGAAGCGAACCAGCGTAGTGCCCTCCTGCCCGAGGGCGCAGACGCAGATTCAGTCCGTCAGGGTCAACGAGACCACGACGGGAAGGAAGAAGCCGGAGCGGAGGCGCCCCTACGAAACCAGAAAACCCCAGCCCCGGGGTCCAGCAGGAGGCGATCGCCCGGTTAGGGAGAGGGCAAGGCCGGCGAGATACAACTTTGTAGTGGAGTTGAAGGACCTGATCGTCGTGCCTAACATAGCTGAGAGGTTAAGGCGACCGGCGAAGACAGACAAGGTGTTGGGGCTACGGAAAGACTCTTGGTGTGAGTTCCACGAGGCTTTTGGTCATCACATCGACAACTGCCTGTCGTTGGGTTACCAGCTAGACAAGCTGGTGCAAAACGGTTTTCTGAAGGATTATGTTGCAAAAACCGCCACGACCGCCGCCATGCCGGCGCCAACAGAAGAACAAGCGCACGAGATGCCCGTTCTCGGCGAGGTTCACACCATTGCCGGAGGTTTTTCCGCCGGAGGACCCACCGCCTCCCAGCGAAAGAAATACGCGAGGGGGGTCAACTCGATTGAAGAAAGGATCTCAGGTGAACCGTGGGAGTCGGACCTCGTGTTCACGAGGGGGGATCTTCGAGACGTGGTGCCGCACGACAATGATCCCGTGGTCATTTCAGTTGTCACGGCGGGCCGCAACGTGCACAGGGTTCTTGTCGACCAAGGAAGCTCCGCAGATGTCATGTTTTGGTCGACATTTAACAAGTTGCGGCTGTATCCTGACCTTTTGAGGCCCTACACAGGGTGCTTATATGGTTTTGCAGATCACTAGGTGGAAGTCAGAGGCTACCTGGAGTTGAGGACTACGTTCACGGATGGAGAGGCCTCGCGTACCGAAAGCATCCAATACCTGGTCTTGAACGCCAACTCCGCCTACAACATTTTGTTGGGCAGGCCGGCGTTGAATAGGCTAAACGCAGTAGCCTCCACATGCCATATGAAGATGAAGCTCCCGGACCTCAGCGGCAAGGTAATAGTCATCAAGTCGGACCAGGAGGAGGCGCGGAAGTGTTATGAAAACAGCCTGAAAACGAAGAGAAGCGTCTTCATGGTGTTTGAGCGTTTGCCCAGTGCGGACACATCGATGATTGAGGCGACGCCCGCCAGGTCAACGCCTGACGAGGCCACACCCGTGAGGGGGACGCCCGAGGTAGATACAGTCATGGAGGAGGGACCTGACGATACGGCGCCCGTGGAAGAGGCGGCGCCCATTCAGGATAATAGCGGGGATCAACAGGCGGCTAACACCGTGGAGAGGGAGATTGGCGGCAAAACGTTTAAGCTAGGGCGTTTGATGAGCCAAGAAGAGCAGGAGGGGGTGGCAGAGGTGATTTCACGCCACTTAAATGCTTTCGCATGGTCTGCCTCGGATATGCCCGGCATCGACTCGGATTTCCTATGTCATCACCTCAGCATGGACGCCACGGTCCGCCCCGTGCGCCAAAGAAGGAGAAAGTTTAAAGAAAGAAAGGCAGCTGGTGGTAAGGGAGGAAACGCAGAAGCTGCTGAGTGCTGGCCACATCAGGGAGATCCAATACCCTGAGTGGCTAGCCAATGTCGTCCTGGTGAAGAAGGCGAATGGGAAGTGGAGGATGTGCGTGGACTTCACGGACTTAAATAAGGCGTGCCCGAAGGACTCGTACCCACTGCCCAGCATCGACGCCTTGGTGGATAGTGCATCCGGCTGCAAGGTGCTAAGCTTCCTGGATGCATTCTCGGTATACAACCAGATCAAAATGCACCCGAGAGATGAGAGCAAAACTGCATTCATGACAGAGACTTGCAGTTACTGTTACAAGGTAATGCCTTTTGGGCTGAAAAACGCGGGCGCCACCTACCAAAGGCTGATGGACAAGGTCCTAGCGCCCATGTTAGGAAGGAATGAGTACCCCTACGTGGATGATATGGTAGTGGCATCGAAGGATAGGGCACAGCACGTGGCGGACTTAGAGGAGTTGTTCGTTACTATATCCAAGTACCGCCTCAAGCTAAACCCCGAGAAGTGTGTCTTCGGGGTAGAGGCCGGTAAGTTCCTAGGTTTCATGCTCACGGAAAGGGGGATAGAGCCGAATCCCGACAAATGCGCAGCAATTATCGCCATGCGAAGCCCAAAGTTAGTAAAGGAAGTGCAGCAGCTGACGGGGCGGATGGCGGCGCTCTCAAGGTTTGTTTCTGCCGGAGGAGAGAAGGGGCACCCATATTTCCAGTGCCTCAAGAGAAATAGTTGTTTCGCATGGACTGCCGAATGCGAAGCGGCTTTCATTAAGTTGAAGGAATACCTGGCGACGCCACCAGTCCTCTGCAAACCGGTGGCTGATGTGCCCCTCCGGCTGTACTTCACGGTGAGAGAGTGAGCTATCAGCTCTGTGCTGGTCCAGGAGCAGGACCAGATTCAAAAGCCCATCTATTTCGTAAGCAAGGCCTTACAAGGCGCGGAAACAAGATACCAGGCGTTGGAGAAGGCAGCGTTGGCGGTGGTGTTTTCAGCCAGGAGGCTCCGTCATTACTTCCACAGCTTTACGGTGGTAGTGATGATGAACCTCCCCATACAGAAGGTGCTGCAAAAGCCTAACGTAGCTGGAAGGATGGTGCGCTGGGCGGTGGAGTTGTTAGAATTTGACATCCAGTATGAGCCCAGAGGATCCATCAAAGGGCAAGTATACGCGGATTTTGTGGCAGAACTCTCGCCCAGAGGTGAACAAGAGGTGGAGGCGGGCAAGCGGTGGTTACTCTTGGTTGATGGCTCCTCCAATCAGCAGGGAAGTGGTGCGGGAATAGTCTTGGAGGGACCCAATGGCGTGTTGATCGAGCAAGCTCTGCACTTCGCCTTCAGGGCAAGTAATAATCAGGCTGAATACGAAGCCCTGATTGCAGGAATGCTCCTAGCTAAAGAAATGGGCGCGCAAAACCTCTTGGTAAAGAGTGATTCCCAACTGATTACAGGGCAAGTGTCAGGTGAGTTCCAGGCGAAAGACCCACAGATGGCGGCATATCTGCAATACGTTCAACTGTTGAGAGGAGCATTTAGCGCTCTTGAGCTAGTACATGTCCCAAGGGAACAAAATGCCAGAGCTGACCTGCTTGCCAAGCTGGCCAGCTCAAGCAAGGGGGGTAGACAGAGGACAGTGATCCAAGAGACGCTCAAAGCTCCGCGTAACTTCGTGGAAGATAACAGGGTGGATGTCCTCCAGATTTGTACAGCAAGAGGGAGGCCAAGGAGTCATCGTTCTTTGACCCAAGATACGCTGAAGACGCCCCGCATCAGCGCATACGCGGACACGCCCGAAGAAGGAAGGCAGATGCAGATATGTGCCTTAGCCGAAGGAGACACCTGGATGACACCATACAGACGATACCTGGTGGATGGGGCTCCCCCAGTGGAGCCTGAAGAGGGTAAGAAGGTTAAGAGAAATACCGCAAGGTACACTCTGGTGGACGGGCTGTTGTTCAGGAACGTGTTCACTCACCCTATCTTAACGTGCGTGAGCGGCGACGAGTGTCCCCGAATAATGGCGGAGCTACACAAAGGCATTTGTGGGAGCCACGTAGGAGAAAGGTCCTTCGCCTCTAACGTGGTACGCGCAGGTTTTTATTGGCCAACAGTAAAGGAAGATTGCGTGTGACACGCCCAGCGTTGTAAGCAATGTCAAAAACACGCCGACTGGCACAAGGCGCCACCAGAAGAGCTGCGATCCATATACAGCCCGTGGCCTTTCCATACCTGGGGGATTGACATCCTGGGTTCGTTCCCACTGGCGATAAGGAAGATGAAGTACTTGATCGTTGCCATCGAGTACTTCACCAAGTGGATAGAGGCGGAGCCCGTGGCCCAGATCACTGCGCACAAGGTACAACACTTTGTGTGGAAGAACATTGTGTGTCGTTTTGGCGTACCTAGGCGGCTGATATCCGATAATGGAACCCAGTTCGCCAGTCAGCAGTTGAGAAACCTGTGTGCTGAGGTAGGCATCAAGCAAGTGTTCACATCAGTCGAACACCCCCAGACTAACGGGCAAGTAGAATCAGCAAACAGAGTTTTGCTGAGGGGGCTAAAGAGAAGGCTAGAGAAGGCCAAAGGGACGTGGGCGGAGGAAGTACCAAGGATCGTATGGGCATACCACACCAAGCCCCAATCTTCTACCACGGAGACGCCTTTCAGCTTAGTGTATGGGTCGGATGCGATGATCCCGGTAGAGATACACGAAAGCTCGCCACGTTTCCAAAACTTTGTGGTGGAGGAATCCAACGAAGAAAGGCAGGTGAACCTGGACCTACTAGAAGAAGCCAGGGAGGAGGCCAGAATAAAGGCTGAAGCAGTAAAGAGAAGAGTGGAGTGACAATACAACTCTAAGGTGAAGCCACGACAGTTTCAGATTGGCGACCTAGTTATGAGGAAGGCTCATCCATACGAGCTGGAGAATAAGCTGTCTCCCAAGTGGACCGGGCCCTTCAGAATTACCGAGGCTAAAGGTAACGGTTCGTACAACCTAGAGACCTTGGAGGGGGGTCCCATTCCGCGTAGCTGGAATGCAGCCAACTTGAAGTTTTATTTTAGTTGACTTATGTAAGCATCCATGTAACGATCTTGTTGAAGGGGACACTCTTTTTCCCTTTCAGGGGTTTTTTAATGAGGTCACCTGAATAAAAGAAAAAAGAAGTTCGAGAAAAACCTTGCCTTGGTTTTTAGTCTTTATCTTTTTTCTGTTCGAAGCGGCGAAAGGCGTCGCCAAGAAAGAAGGCGTCGCCAAGAAAGAAGGCGTCGCCACGAAAGAAGGCGTCGCCAAGAGAAAGCGTCGCCAAGAGAAGGCGCCGCCAAGAGAGAAGGCGTCGCCAAGAGAAGGAGTCGCCAAGAAAAGGCGTCGCCAAGAAAGAAGGCGTCGCCAAGAGAAAGCGTCGCCAAGAGAAAGCGTCGCCAAGAAGAAAGCGTCGCCAAGAGAAAGCGTCGCCAAGAGAAGGAGTCGCCAAGAAAGAAGGCGTCGCCAAGAGAAAGCGTCGCCAAGAAGAAAGCGTCGCCAAGAGAAGGCGTCGCCAGGAAAGGAAGCGTCGCCAAGGTAGAAGGCGTCGCCCAAGCGCAGGCGTCGCCCAAGCGCAGGCGCCGCCAAGAAACATGACGGAGGAAAAACGCACAGGATACGAGGTGTGTGCAAAAGTAAAGCAGCGTTACAGAAACCAAGCATGGTATAGTAGAGTTAAATTTACAAGTCGTGTTCGAGATAAATGGGAGTAAGGCGAATAGGGCAAACATTACAAGCCCTGTGCTCATACAAAAAAACACAAACGAACCACTCTTCAGTGGCCTCCGGAGTCGGCACGGGAGGAAGACAAAGCCCCGCTCTCAGCCCGCAGAGCCCGGGTAAGTTGTGACCTCCGCTCTTGGTTTATCTTCGAACCTGCACCAAGGGAGATGAACGTGTCAGAGACACCATGAAGCAAGACACACACATATTTAGAAAGCATCAAAGGCGGAAGTTTCTAGGCCAGCGACTCATACATATATACTTCTCTAGGGTTCCGGCGTTGAACTCCAAACTGATCAAGGTGGCGGAGTCGAAACCTCCCGCCTCAGCAAGGATCCGGCAAACCACCTGGTCATTCGGGGCTAGCTTCTTGAAGGGTTTGGACTTGAGGGCCCTCGTCTCCCTCACCCAGTACAGTGGAAAACCATCTAGGGCAGAGGGAAGGGGATCAGAGCAACAGATTTTGAAGAACCTGCCCTTCCACCCAGCGAAGGAGTTTTGGAAGGGGGTCAGGAGAACCTTGCCAGGAACATTACTGAGGGTCACCCAGAGGTTATTCCTTTGCCTCTTCACCTCAAAGAAGTGAAGAAAGATATCAACCCAGGGTGCATAACCCAGAAAACCAAAAAGTATGTCAAAAGCCTTGACGAAAGCCCAGCTATTAGGATATAACTGGGCTGGAGCAGCATTGATCTCTGTCAACAGTTCCCTCTCAAACCTGGAGAAGGGCAGGCGCACGCCGATGGTCTTGAAAACCACCCGATAGAAATAAAAGAAGGGGACCCCGTTGTTGGCCCGTTCGTCTCCGCATACTGGCTCCCCTAAACTGCAAGGGAGCACATCAATATCGTCGTCCTGCCTCTTCGTGAAGGCACGGTGATCATAGGAGCACGAATCCCCTTTGTGTTCCCTTATGGCCTGGGTAGAAAGCAAGCACGAGCACTCGTCAAGGAGCTCGCTCGAGGCCCAAGTATACAGGTCCTTGGGGTTAACCCTGGGGGGAGGAACATGAGAAGACATGCCTGAACAGTATTTGAGAGGTTTGGAGGAGAGTGACCTGCTGGAAACGCGGGGGTAAAACGCTGGGTGGAACGAACACTAGAAGAATTCTTCACATAGGTTACGAAAGCGCAGAAATGATGAGGACAGGTTCAAGATTTTGAAGAACTAAATATTGCGGTTAGAGCACCAAACAACGCAGATGGAAGTATTGCAGTTATAGCGCCAAACGACGCAAATGGATGCACCGTGCGATCGAGCTACGTGGCAGAGGATGGGAGGATGACCCTGGCACCACTGGTTAACACTCAGAAAACGTCGTATCGACAGAATGCCCGAGGGTACGATACGCCATCGAGAGTGGGTCAGAGCTCAGAAAATGTCAGGACCAAGTCAAGTGGCTGAACGTCCCATCAGCCATACGAGAAGCGCCACGTGGATGGCACAGGCGAGACCTTGAGCTCTTCGCTATCCCCAGGCGTCGACCAGGGTCAAAGTTAAAGTCAATGCCAAGGTAAAGTCAACGCCAAAGGCGACGCCAGCATGAGACGCCCAAGGCGTCGCTAGGGAAGGCGCAGAAGGCGCCGCCAGCATGAGACGTTGCGGGCGTCGCCAATCCAAGTATCAGCAGTGTCGCCTCCCCGATACCCACAGGTAGGAAAGACTGTGGAGGGAGATGAAATCGAAGAAGTCAAAACTAGTTACTAGCGGCGTCGCCTCCCCGATACCCACAGGTAGGAAAGACTGTGGAGGGAGACGAGATCGCCAAATGCTGAGTGAACCGCTAGCAGGGTTGTTCCCCGACACCCATGGGAAGGAAAGACCATGGAGGGAACGACCCCCTGGAGGGCTCCGAGATTTCCCAGCACTCGGCGTTTTTAGACACCCTGAGGACGATACGACGTTGCTGTAGCAGGCCTCTCCTTAGGCGTGGGCGCCGGGCACCAAGAATCAAGGGACAGATCGCTTTGGTGTCTGAGACGCGTGACCCTTAATTCTTGGTGCCCGGAGCCCATGCCTAAGGAGAGGACTCGCACGAAGAACCGCGCAAGGGGTGACTTTTTGGGTGCGAACTCATGCCCCCAATTATCTAGTCACTCACTTTGAGAGCGTATTTGCCTTCCTCTCGTACCCTGCACCTGGCTACCCTGGGCGTGACCCTCCTCTTGAGTCGTATCTGTCCCAAAGGCGTCTCTGGGGCGGCAGGGGTACTTCACGAGTCAGGCTGCCCTACACTAGTGCTATCACTGTGGCCTTGAAGCCACCTTTCTCTTCTCTTTATCACTACCCCGGCTTATCGGGACCTGAGGCCTTCCCACGGCGTCGCTCCCTCCTGGTTGGGCGACGCCTTCACCTAGGCGACGCCTTGCCTTGGCGACGCTTCCTCTTGGCGACGCTGGCACTTGGCATCTCTTCACCTAGGCGATGCCTTATGTTGACTTTGAGTCCAGACGTTGACTTTGACCTTGACTTTGTCAACGCTCGGATACGGGACGGTACACAAGCCCCCCAGTCTTAAGCTGAAGACTTGTCTTCAGCGCAAAGACTAAGGCCTCGCCCACGCCGTCCACGTGTCACCCTGATAACGTGTCATTCCCTGCTAACTCAACAATTCTCGAATTATTGACGTGACACTCTCTGAACCATAGGGGCGCTCTTAATGGCTGATTGGACATCCTCTGAGGCGGGGAAAGTAACACCTTTTGGGGCTACGCTTAATCGTGTGCCACGTGGCTCATCACACGGCCAGCCTCTAGAGTCCCTTGCGCTCCCCTTGAGCGCTTAATCCTTTGACACGCGGCGCGATCTCAAGGCTCCCAATTAGCGCCTCTTGGGTTGCAAATGTAACGTTCAAGTTACCCCAAACCCCGCGCTCACACCACTGTTTCATCCATTCTCTCTGCATCTCCGCACTGTTCGTCGCCTTCAAGCCTTTTCTCTGCAGCTTCTGCTCTTTCCTTCGTGCTTTCCTTCCTCCCTCACTTTGACATCAAAGGTATGATTTTTGCATCTCCACGACTCTTCTTCTTCGTCGCATTGCATCACTGTGTATTGAACTGCCTGGGACTGTTTACGCTTATGCATTACTGTGTTCTTCCGCTCCTCCTTTCTTCTCCGTTCCCTTCTCCTTCTTTTTGGGTTTTCTCACGTGGGTGGCATTTTCCTGGGGTTTTATCCCCTTTTCTGTCTTGGCATCACTTATTAAAACCTTTTTCCTTTCTTCTTTCTCCAACTATTTATTCGCATCATGACGCGCCCGAACTCAAAGTCTAGTTCTCCCCCCAAGACCCCCAAGTCCAACTATAAAGCCTTCTATTCATGGGCCCCCGACAAGCTCTTGAGCGAATGTACCACCCTGACAACCATTCAGGACCTGGAGAATCATCGCGGGGATCCTCACTTGTACAATTTTAATGCTTTCTGCCGCACCCATGACGCGCACATCTCTGTTTGTCCCGGCAGACCTGGGGAACCTGTCTGCGTGGATGACAGACCCAGAAAGGGGGATCCTTTCTTCTTCATGTACCAAACGGTATTTAAACGCGTCGGGGTGCGCCTCCCATTCACGCCCTTCGAGAGGGAACTTCTCACCGAGATTAACACAGCCCCCGCCCAGCTCCACCCCAACAGCTGGGCATTCGTAAGGGGTTTTCAAATTCTCTGTGGGTATCTGGGCATCCTTCCCTCTGTGGATGTCTTCTTGCATTTCTTCGAGGTGAAGAAACAGGGGAAAAGCTTTTGGGTAAGCTTCTCCGGGATCGCGGGTAGAATCCTTCTCTCCCTCTTCCAGAACTCCTACAAAAACTGGAAAGGAAAATTCTTTAGGGTGTGCTACGCCAAGCACGACCCCACAGCCTTAGACGGCTTTCCCCTGTACTGGATGGAGCACCCCAAGCTGCTCAGGGCCAAGGCCCTGGATGAGCTATCCCCTGCTGATAGGGAGGTATGCAAGGCCTTGGCTGGCCTGGGGATTGTCTTCGATACGCTGAAGCTTATCGCGAGCGAATACAACGCCCACTCCCTGATCACCTACGTTGGTAGGGAGACTCCTCTCTCACTATCTTTTGTTATCTGTACTTTACTGCTTAATGTTTTCTCCCCTGCCCTCTTCCACCTGTTTTCCATTGTGCCATGTGACTTATGTCTCATTCATCTATGCATTTTGTGGGTTTGTATAACTGCTTTGGCTTTGACTTCTGCTATTTGGTTTATCTGAATGTAGGATCGGTGATGGATGCCTCCAAAAGGATGGTTTTGGCGAAAGCGATGAAGGCCGCTCGCGCTGCCAAAGCTGGCGCCTCCTCCGCCCCTGCTGCTGACCCAAACCCCTCATCGACCCTGCCTCTGCCACCACCGACCACTACCGAAGCCCCACTAGGCTCATCTTCACCATCTCCACATTGCCCCCAAGCGCTTCCAACACCCGGCTCTCCCCCTTCCAACACCCGTCACCGGCAGAGGTCTCCGTTGCTCCCCCCTCCATCGCCGCCGCCCCAAATCTTATTGCCATCCCTCCTCCAATTATGCATTTGATGAGGGGCTTCAGCGGGGGATCAATGCCAAAAGGCTCCGACAAGAAGGAGGGAATGCCCTTCTACTTGGGAGCCTTCTTGGCGGTGGCCCTTGAATGGCGTGCCCAAGCTAGAAATGATGTTCTGCAGACTCAAACCCTCCAGGCCTTGGAAACAAGGGTAGCTACCCTGGAGGAGGAAAAGAAAACTTTGGGATGCCAAAACGAAGCTTACCAAACCACTCTGAAGCAGGCGCAAGAGGCCAAGGAAGAGGCTGAAAAACAACTGGCAGAGGCGGTGGAGCTTCAGGTTGACTCCTACGCTCGGGAAGTCACTCTTCAAGTCCAAGTAACAGGCCTCCAGGGCATGGTCGAAGCTTACGATGAAGTTCAAAAGGTCTTGAAGAGCTGATGCTGCGAGCAAGCTGACAAACTGGAGCGGATGGAGGGGGAGATGGCTACTCAGGCCAAAGCTATGGGCCTTCTCTAGGTTGACTACGACAAACTGCAGGTCGACGTCAGCCGGCTCCGTGTGGAGAAGGAAGCTTTCGAGAAACAGGTAGCTTCTAGGGACGCCATCATCGAGGAGTTAGAGAAGGATAAGAAGACCCTCATCAACGACATGGCGGGTACCTTCGAGGAGGGGTTCAAAGAGGCTCTAGCCCAGGTCGTCTGTGAGAACCCGGGAATCGACGTTTCCAACTATGATTCCACTCATCAGATCGTTGACGGGAAGGTCATGCCCTAGGAGATGGATGACTGAACTGCCGCCTTCAACCGCCACCTTTCTCCTTTACACTTTACACTTCTTTTTGACCCTCTTTGATAAACTTGTAATTCTTTGAATTGTTTGCACTTTCGTCACAACTGTGGGTTTTGCATGACAATTTTTGTACCTTGGAATTATCGAATTCCGCCTGTATGATTTTACCCTCGTTTTTTGCCTTCACCTGCTTCGATTGTTTTGCCTGTACTCTACCCGTTTCTTTCGCTGCGTTGGGCGACCCTGTATGTCCGGATAAGGTCACGTGTCGATGCCCACGCCCATGGAGAGGCTTGCCTAACGGAGCCGTATCATCCATGGGGTGTCTCAAACACCAAAGTAATCCGTCCCTTGATTCTTGGTGCCCGGCGCCCACGCCTAAGGAGAGGCCTGCTACAGCAGCACCGTATCGTCCCAGGGTGTCCAAAAACGCCGAGTGCTCTTGGGGGGGGGGGGGTCGTTCCCTCCATGGTCTTTCCTTCCCATGGGTATCGGGGAACAACCCTGCCAGCGGTCCACTAGCGTTTGGCGATCTCGTCTCCCTCCACAGTCTTTCCTACATGTGGGCATCGGGGAGGCGACGCCGCTAGTAACTAGTTTCGACTTCTTCGATTTCATCTCCCTCCACAGTCTTTCCTACCTGTGGGTATCGGGGAGGCGGCACTACTGATACTTGGGTTGGCGACGCCCGTAACGTCTCATGCTGGCGTCGCCCTCTGCGCGTTTCCTGGCGACGCCTCGGGCTACTCATGCTGGCGTCGCCCAGGGGCGTTAACTTTACCTTGGCATTGACTTTAACCTTGGTCCTGGTCGACGCCTGGGGATAGCGAAGAGCTCAGGTTTCTCCTGTGCTATCCACGTGGCGCTTCTCGTATGGTTGATGGGACGTTTAGCCCCTTGACTTGGTCCTGACATCTACTGTGCCTCTGACCCACTCTCGACGGCGCATCGTAACCTCGGGCATTCTGTCGATACGACGTTTTCTGAGTGTTAACAAGTGGTGCCAGGGTCATCCTCCCATCTTCTGCCACGTGGCTCGATCGCACGGTGCATCCATTTGCGTCGTTTGGCGCTATAACTGCAACACTTCCACTTGCGTCGTTTGGCGCTCTAACCGCAATATTTAGCTCTTCGAAATCTTGAAACTATCCTCATCATTTATGCGCTTTTCGTGACCTACTTGCACCCTTTCTCTCCTCGCGAAGAGTTTTTCTAGTGTTCGTTCCAACCAGCGTTTTACCCTTATGTTACCAGTGGGCCACTCGCCTTCAAACCTCCCAGATTCTGTTCAAGCATGTCTTCTCGTGTTCCTCCCCCCAGGGTCAACCCCAAGGACCTGTATACTTGGGCTTCGAGCGAGCTTCTTGACGAATGCTCTTGCTTACTCTCCACCAGGGCCATAAGGGAACACAAAGGGGATTCATGCTCCTATAATCACCGTGCCTTCGCGAAGAGGCACGACGACGATATTGCTGTGCTCCCTTGCGCTCTAGGGGAGCCAGTATGCGGAGACGAACGGGCCAACGATGGGGTCCCGTTCTTTTATTTCTATCAGGTGGTTTTCAAGACCATCAGCGTGCGCCTGCCCTTCTCCAGGTTTGAGAAGGAACTGCTAACGGAGATCAATGCTGCTCCGGCCCAGTTATATCCCAATAGCTGGGCTTTCGTCAAGGCCTTTGATGTCCTTTTCGGGTTTCTGGGTTGTGCACCCTCGGTAGATATCTTTCTTCACTTCTTTGAGTTGAAGAGGCAAAGGAATAACCTCTGGGTGACCCTCAGTAACGTTCCTGGCAGGGTTCTTCTGACCCCTTTCCAAAACTCATTCACTGGGTGGAAGGGCAGGTTCTTCAAGATCTGTTGCTCTGATCTCGTTCCCTCCGCCCTAGATGGTTTTCCACTATACTGGGTGAGGGAGACGAGGGCCCTCAAATCCAAACCCTTCAAGAAGCTAGCCCCGAATGACCAGGTGGTTTGCCGGATTCTTGCTGAGGCGGGAGGTTTTGACTCCGCCACCTTGATCAGTTTGGAGTTCAACGCTGGAACCCTTGAGAAGTATATATGTATGAGTCACTGCCCTAGAAACTTCCGCCTTTGTTGCTTTCTGTCTGTGTGTCTTTTGCTTCATGGCGTCTCTGACACGTTCATCTCCCTTGGTGCAAGTTCGAAGATAAACCAAGAGCGGAGGTCACGACTTACCCGGGCTCTGCGGACTGAGAGTGGGGCTTCGTCTTCCTCCCGTGCTGATTCCGGCGGCCACTGAAGAAAGGTTCGTTTGTGTTTTTTGTATGGGCACAGGGCTTGTAATGTTTGCCCTATTCGCATTACTCCCATTTGTATCGAACACTATACCATGTTTCCGTAATGCCGCTTTACCTTTGCATACACCTCATATATTGTGCGTTTTTCCTCCGTCATGTTTCTTAGCGGCGCCTGCGCTTGGGCGACGCCTTCCACCTTGGCGAGACTTTCTTCTTGGCGACGCCTTCTTCTTGGCGACGCCTTTCTTCTTTGGCGACACCTTCGTTCTTGGCGACGCTTTCTTCTTGGCGACGCCTTCTTTACTGGCGACGCCTTTCTTCTTTGGCGACACCGTCGTTCTTGGCGACGCCTTCTTTACTGGCGACACCTATCGCCGCTTCAAACGGGGAAAAGATAAAGACTGAAAACCAAGGCAAGGCTTTTTTCTCAAACTTGTTTTTCTTTTATTTGGGTGACCTCATTAAAAAACCACGGGAGGGGAAAAAGAGCGTCCCCTTTAACAAGAACGTTACATCACTACTTACATAAGTCAACTAAAATAAAACTTCAAGTTGGCTGCATTCCAACTGCGCGGGATGGGACCCCCTTCGAAGGTCTCTAGGTTGTACGAACCGTTGCCCTTAGCCTCGGTAACTCTGAAGGGTCCGATCCACTTGGGAGACAGCTTATTCTCCAGCTCGTATGGGTGGGCTTTCCTCATAACTAGGTCGCCAATCTGAAATTGTCGCGGCTTTACCTTAGAGCTATATTGTCGCTCTACTCTTCTGTTTACCGCTTGGGCTTTTATTTTGGCTTCCTCCCTGGCTTCGTCTAGTAGATCCAGGTTTACCCGCCTTTCTTCGTTGGATTTTTCAACCACAAAGTTTTGAAAGCGTGGCGAGCTTTCGTGTATTTCTACCGGGATCATCGCATCCGACCCATACACCAAACTAAAAGGCGTCTCCATGGTAGAAGATTGGGGCGTGGTGTGGTATGCCCATACGATCCTTGGTACTTCCTCCGCCCATGCCCCTTTGGCCTTCTCTAGCCTTCTCTTTAGCCCCCTCAGCAAAAACTCTGTTTGCTTACTCTACTTGCCCGTTGGTCTGGGGGTGTTCGACTGATGCGAACACTTGCTTGATGCCTAACTCAGCACACAGATTTTTCAACTGCTGACTGGCAAACTGGGTTCCATTATCGGATATCAGCCGCCTAGGTACGCCAAAGCGACACACAATGTTCTTCCACACAAAGTGTTGCACCTTGTGCGCAGTGATCTGTGCCACGGGCTCTGCCTCTATCCACGTGGTGAAGTACTCGATGGCAACGAGCAAATACTTCATCTGCCTTATCGCCAGTGGGAACGGACCTAGGATGTCAATCCCCCAGGTATGAAAAGGCCACGGGCTATATATGGATCGCAGCTCTTCTGGCGGCGCCTTGTGCCAGTCAGCGTGCTTTTGACATTGCTTGCAGCGCTGGGCGTGTCGCGCGCAATCCTCTTTTACCGTTGGCCAGAAAAACCCTGCGCGTATCACCTTGGAG
The DNA here is from genome assembly GCF_051622355.1 of Phaseolus vulgaris. Lineage (NCBI taxonomy): Eukaryota > Viridiplantae > Streptophyta > Magnoliopsida > Fabales > Fabaceae > Phaseolus > Phaseolus vulgaris. The sequence continues at coordinate 23,434,107 of NC_143500.1, forward strand.
GCTAATGACCTTCCCCCCACGTGGCTCCCGCAAATGCCCTCGTGGAGCTCCGCCATTATTCTGGTACACTCGTCGCCACTTACACACGTTAAGATAGGGTGAGTGAAACCGTGCCTGAACAACACTCTGTCCACCAGAGTGTATCTTGCGGCATTTCTCTTGACCTTCTTACCCTCTTCAGGCTCCACTGAGAGAGGCCCATCCGCCAGGTACCGTTTGTATGGCGTCATCCAGGTGTCTCCCTCGGCTAGGGCACATACCTGCATTTGCCTTCCTTCTTCGGGCGTGTTCGCGTATGTGCTGATGCGGGGCGTCTTCAGTGTATCTTGGGTCAAAGAGCGATGACTCCTTGGACTCCCTCTTGATGTACAAATCTGGAGGACATCCACCCTGTTATCTTCCACGAATTTACGCGGAGCTTTGAGCGTCTCTTGGATCACTGTCCTCTGTCTACCCCCTTGCCTGAGCTGGCCAGCTTTGCGAGCAGGTCGGCTCTGGCATTCTGCTCCCTTGGGACATGTATCAGCTCAAGAGCGTTAAATGCTCCCTTCAATAGTTGGACGTATTTCAGATACACCGCCATCTGCGGGTCTTTCGCCTGGAACTCACCCGTCACCTGCCCAGTAATCAACTGGGAATCGCTTTTCACCAGGAGGTTCTGCGCGCCCATCTCCTTGGCCAGGAGCATTCTTGCGATCAAAGCTTCGTATTCAGCCTGATTATTACTTGCCTTAAAGGCGAAGCGCAGAGCTTGCTCAATCAGCACGCCATTGGGTCCTTCCAAGACTATTCTCGTACCACTCCCTTGTTGGTTGGAAGACCCATCAACCGAGAGCAACCACTGTGAGCCCACCTCCACCTCTTGTTCGCCTCCGGGCGAGAGTTCTGCTACAAAATCTGCATACACTTGCCCTTTGATGGATCCTCTAGACTCATACTGGATGTCGAATTCTGACAGCTCCACCGCCCAGCGCACCATTCTTCCTGCTACGTCAGGCTTCTGCAACACCTTTTGTATAGGGAGGTTTGTCATCACTACCACCGTAAAGCTGTGGAAGTAATGACGGAGCCTCCTGGCTGAAAACACCACTGCTAACGCGGCCTTCTCCAGCGCCTGGTATCTCGTCTCTGCGCCTTGCAATGCCTTGCTCACGAAATAGATGGGCTTTTGACTCTGGTCCTGCTCCTCGACCAGTACAGAGCTGATAGCCCGCTCCGTTACCGTGAAGTACAGCCGGAGGGGCACGCCTGTTAACGGTTTGCAGAGGACCGGTGGCGTCGCCAGGTATTCTTTCAACTTAATGAAAGCCGCTTCGCATTCGTCAGTCCATGCGAAGCGAATATTTCATTTGAGGCACTGAAAATATGGGTGCCCCTTCTCTCACCCGGCGGAAACAAACCTTGAAAGCGCCGCATCCACCCTGTCAGCTGCTGCACTTCCTTTACCGACGTCGGGCTTCGCATGGCGATAATCGCTGCACATTTGTCGGGGTTCGCCTCTATTCCCCTCTCCGTGAGCAAGAAACCTAGGAACTTTCCGGCCTCTACCCCGAAGACACACTTCTCAGGGTTTAGTTTGAGGCGATATTTGAATATAGTGACGAACAGCTCCTTTAGGTCTGCCACGTGCTGTTCCCTGTCCTGCGACGCCACTACCATGTCGTCCACGTAGGCGTATACATTCCTTCCTAACATGGGCGCTAGGACCTTGTCCATCAGCCTTTGGTAGGTGGCGCCCGCGTTTTTCAGCCCAAAAGGCATCACCTTGTAACAGTAACTGCAAGTCTCTGTCATGAATGCAGTTTTGCTCTCATCTCTCGGGTGCATTTTGATCTGGTTGTATCCCGAGAATGCATCCAGGAAGCTTAGCACCCTGCAGCCGGATGCACTATCCACCAATGCGTCGATGCTGGGGAGTGGGTACGAGTCCTTCGGGCACGCCTTATTTAAATCCGTGAAGTCCAAGCACATCCTCCACTTCCCATTCGCCTTCTTCACCAAAACGACGTTGGCTAGCCACTCAGGTTATTAGATTTCCCTGATGTGGCCAGCACTCAGCAGCTTCTGCGTTTCTTCCCTTACCACCAGCTGCCTCTCTTCGTTAAACTTCCTCCTCCTTTGGCGCACGGGACGGGCCGTGGCGTCCATGCTGAGGTGATGACATAGGAAATTCGGGTCGATGCCGGGCATATCCGAGGCAGACCATGCGAAAGCATCCAAGTGGCGTGAAATCACCTCTGCCACCCCTTCCTGTTCTTCTTGGCTCAGCAAACGCCCTAACTTAAATGTTTTGCCGCCAATCTCCCTCTCCACGGCGTTAGCCACCGGTTGATCCCTGCTATAATCCTGAACGGGCGCCACCTCTTCCACAGGCGCCGTATCGTCAGATCCCTCCTCCATGTGTGTGTCTACCTCGGGCGTCGCCCTCACGGGTGTGGCCTCGTCAGGCGTTGTCCCGGCGGGCGTCGCCTCAGTCATCGATGTGTCAACACTGGGCGGACGCTCAAACACCATGAACACGCTTTTCTTCGTTTTCAGGCTGTTTTCATAACACTTCCGCGCCTCCTCCTGATCCGACTTGATAACAATCACCTTGTCGTTGAGGTCTGGCAGCTTCATCTTCATATGGCGTGTGGAGGCTACTACGTTCAGCCTGTTCAACGCCGGTCTGCCCAACAAAATGTTGTAGGCGGAGTTGGCATTCACGACCAAGTACCTGGGTCGTCTCTACGAGTGGCTTCTACTCACGAGCTAGAGCACCTTCGTTCCCTCTTGTGTATGAGTACCTGAAAAAGAAGAACGAAGGGGCGCCTTCGCGGCTATTTGCACTCCGACGCTAAAGTCAGCCAGCGAGAAACATCAAAGGTGACGCACCCCCGTATCGGAGCACTTGAACGAATGCTCTGAGGGTGGTCGAAAACTGTACTGAAGGACTGAAACTATGTTGCCCTAATTGCCTTGTGCCCACAGCTGGGTGCGCCGTCAAGAACAACTAGGGTTTAGTGCTCTGTGTAATTATGAAAAAGCATACCTCTGCAGATTCTGTTAAGGTTACCTTTATAGCTGGGTTTCTTCTCTCTCCAGGCCGTTATGCTTTTGGACGCGTGGCTCGCGTCCAGCCCTGCACGTGTCGCCATCTGGGCTGGGACAGCAGGTAGCGCCCAGCCCTACACGTGTCATCATCTGGACTGGGCAACTCAAACGTCATTCTTTGTGTAGTAACCAGCCGCACAGCTAAGTCCTCAACTCAAGGAGCAACCCAGCACGTAATGCGCTGTGAAACACCACCCGTCAAGGCGAGTATCGGATGCAACAAAGTGCATCGTCTCTGTGATATCGCTCATCGCGAATGGCACCCTCCTTACTGCTACGCCATGCATGTTCTAGCTGGGGAAGCCTTGCCACCAACAAATGTCCACTCTGGGAATCCTGTCGCTGATGAGCATGGTGTTTCCCCCAACCCACTCGACTTTCATGCCCCAAGCTGGTGCCACCATCGTCTTACTGAACTTACACGCTTGGAATTACCCTTCTGAGCCTTCGAAATCCTTAACTAAGTTCGCTGGGAGACCCGGCGACGTGCTCCTTGTGGCGGTGTGTAAACCACCCGATCTCCTAGCATTCTCATACGGCGACTGCGACGCAACTCTGGTGACCGCCGGTTACGCACACTAGAGATCGGAGAACGCCAACCCACCGATCGGCGACTATGCCTACTTCCGAGGCGACGTGCTCCAATCCACCGATCGGCGACTATGCCTACTTCCGAGCCATTCATCTTTTCTAGCCTATGCGTTCCATTGAGCACGCCCCACTCGAGCACGTGCAAGACACGTCATCACACCCGATGAACTGGTCGGTACAAGACCAACTTTGGTGTTCTTGGTGGCAAGGGCAACTACAGAGTTTCTTGACTTGAAGTAAGCACATAATTCTCTCTCTCTGTTCCGGCCGGTTGACCTGGGACGTCTTTGTGCGCGACCTCACCCGTCTGCTAGGGACTCCTTCCCACTGGTTACCTGTGGATTCCTGCAAAGAAGGACAAAGGGGCGCCCTAGCGGCTGTTTGCACTCCGACGCTCAAGTCAGCAAGCAAGAAACACCAAAACTATGCACCTCCGTATCGGAGCACCGTGACTGGCACTCTGAAGGTGGTCTAATGAAATTGTGTACTGTGTATCTTTCTCCCTCTGGCAAACAATCTCACTCTCACTTTCTCTAGTCCCTTGTCCGTAATCTCCATACTCGAGCAAGCAACTAGAGTGTATTCTGGGAAAGTCTGCCAAAAGTTCCAACCCCGTTTCCAACATTCAAAGCGCTATTTAAACTGCTCCAGCATTCAAAGCGCCTTAAAGCGCATTTAAGACGTTTAAACCGCTTGGGAGCATTTATAGTACCTTAAACGCTCGAAACGGAAACTGTATTAAATAACTTTAATTACCTTGTACCTGACAAAATGGCGTTTCTAATCTGACTTTGCTGCTGTACACGTGGAGGGCCTCACAGTGCCGTGACCCCATCTGAGGGTATCTCCTCGTGTGAGTCCTCCTACCTGGGAGTGCATCTGTGCTAGGGATGACTCTTTGGGTGCCAACTCATGCCCCCAAACATCTAGTCACTCACTTTGAGAGCGTATCTACCTTCCTCTCGTACCCTGCACCCGGCTACCCTGGGCGTGACCCTCCTCATGAGTCGTATCTATCCCTAGGGCGTCTCTGGGGCAGCAGGGGCACTTCACAAGTCAGGTTGCTCTACACTGGCGCTATTACTATGGCCTTGAAGCCACCTTTCTCTTCTCTTTATTACCACCCCGGATTATCGGGATTTGAGGCCTTCCCACGGCGTCGCTTCCTCTATGGTCTTTCCTACCCATGCGTATCGGGGAGCGACACTGTGATTGCCTTACTCTTGTGACACTTGGCCTTGGCGACGCCCTATCTGGGCGACGCCTTGACTTGGCGATGCCTTCGCCTAGGCGACGCCTTACCTTGGCGACACTTCCTTTCGACGACGCCCTGCCTCGGCGATGCTTGCACTTAGCGTCTCCTCACCTAGGCGGCGCCTTATGTTGACTTTGACCCCGGCGTTGACTTTGACCTTGACTTTGTCAACGCCCGGATACGGAACGGTACACTCTCAATATCTATTTTTCTCTATCTCTCCCCTCCCTCTCTCTCACACAGAGCTAAAAATTCTATATGAAAATAAAAAGTTGAAAACTTCATGTTGAAATGGTTGACTCCAGGGAACTTACTATTAAGCATCAACGTTTAGCGAGATAATTGAAAAGATTCATACAGAAAGGTCTTCAATTGGTTGAGCTCTTCTAATTAAGTGTGAAACTTGAAAGTGTGAGCCTTGGAACCTTGGAAAGGGTGCTTCCTTCCATCCCACCAAATATAGCAGTTTCTTTTTTCCAGCAAAGAACCAAATATAGCAGTTGTAAGTAAAAAACCATTCGATTTGGTATTACTACAACATTGAGATATGTAGGTAGTTTTTTCCTGACGAATAACAATGCCTTCATGTGTTGTAACTCGCTCCATCACCTTGTATTATAAACCTAGTAATTATCTTCCACCTTTTTACTGTTGCCTTATTGGATCATTATTGCACAGGTTAGGATTAGAAGATTGCTTGAATGAATGCAGTGCAAATTGTTTACCCTATGAATGGTTTCTGATTCTTGCAGGAAGTAGCTGCAAGGTAATTTAGAAGTTGGAACCATATGTGAAACATCAACTCTATTAATCTCACCTTTACTTTAATTCTCTTTTATATACTTTCTTATTTTTCATTTTTACTTTTTGTTAGAGGTTGTTTATTTATTTGAGCAATACTAATGGATATTTTTTAGGTAAACTTATTGCATTTAATATTGGTCTCGACCGTTCTAATCGTGGACTCACTAAAATTGGGACACATTCCTTTGGATTTCTTATATTGAAAGAGAATCTGTTCAATTAAACAACTAAAATAACGACTTTATTTTTTCTTTCAAGTTAAGTCATTGCACACTAATATTTGTTTATCTAAATAAATGGTTTTTAAATTAAAAAAAAAAAGCAAACTTCACAAGCATTGGAAATTAGTCTATTTAGTAAATTTTATCTGTATTTAAAAGAATGTGTATGTCATTAATATTCTTAAAGTTTTAATGTGGTTAAATAGATTTTAATGTATTGTTGATATATTTCTAGTGGCAAATTAATAAATGTTTTTATTTTTATTTTTTTTCAAATTAATAAAATTAATAAATTTACCTTAAAGAAGAGTTCATATAGAAGATTTTGAAGTTGAGTGCAATTTCAAGACGGATTGGATTTTTAATAATAGGTTTTTAAAATAATAATAAAGTTCGGTTGGACATTAGTTCAGCCTAAAATATTGTCTTTTTCATTGTAAGATGAAGGAATGAGTAAGTATTTTTTTTTTGTTTTTATAATAAGTAAATAGTTTGTTATATGTTTTATAATTTTTATATATTTTAATTAAAATGATGATTTCATATATGTTGGAAATTTGTTTAGGTTCTTCTTAGAAAAAAAAATACAAAAGTTAGAATTAATTAAGTTTTATAAATTTAAAATATTTGTCTTTTATTTTTCAGTGATTTTTTAATTTATGTATATTAAAAAAACCTATTAAAAAAAACTATTTAAAAAATTTAAAAAAATGAATTTAACAGGGGTTTGTAAAACCCAGGTAGTAACACATAAAACCCCTTACAGTAATGGGGGTTTGCAAAACCCTTGGTAATAACAGGGTTTACAAAACCCTGGTAATAACAGGATTTACAAAACCCCTGGTAATAACGGGGTTCACAGAACCGTCGGAAAATAATTTATCTTCCAAGGCTTATTCAAAACCGTCTGTAATTCATTAACGATGTTATATCTTTCAGGGAAAAACAAACTGCGGGTAATGCATTTAGTGGGGGTTAAAATTGCTGGAAACACTAAATATAACACTCGTTAAAAACAATTTTTTTTGTCATGATTAAATACTAATTAGTTAATTAGATATCAATTTAGAAACTAGTTTATAAATTTTTATTAATAATATAAATTATTTTAAATACAACTACTTTGTTAGTTTATAAAATAATATCTAATTTAGTCAATATAATAACTAATTGTTTTTTGTCTTTAAAATTATTTTTTATTTAATGATTTTTTAATAGTGTATAGATGACATAAACTCTATTTGAATGGGGCAAAGAATCCTACCCATAATTGTCATTATCAAAACAACATTTTCAAGAAACGATTGTAATTTGCTGAACAAGACATCAAAGTAAGGTGCAAGCTATGAATATACTATGAAAAAAAAAATGACTACCTTAAAAAAAATAACAAGTGGACATATGTTATGTTGAATGTAACACCCCATAAAATACATCTAATTATTACAATAAAAGTTCTAGTGGTTTCTGATCCCGCCTGTTGACCAGAACGCAAGAGCCTTGCCTCGTCAAAGGTATCTTCCTCTGGATCGGCTTTGCACCACGCTAGCTTCCGTCCTTCACACCTCGATTCACCTCAAGAACCTGCAAAAGATAGAGTGGCGCCGCTGCGGCCGGTCGCGCTCTGACGCTCAAGTCAGTGACGGAACCACCAAAACTCTAAGAGAGAAAAGCTAGGAACTCAAGGAACCATGCAAAAACTCTCTCAACGTGCTCAAGTATTCTCAAAGCGTAAAGAAGTGTTCTGAACGCGCATACCTCAGAAGTTCGTTAGAATCCCTTATATACCTGTGCACTTTCTCTTTCCTGACGGTTACATCTCTGGACACGTGGCTCGCATCCAGCTGTACACGTGGCTCGCATCCAGCTGTACACGTGTCACCATCTGGAACGTCCTCTGCTTGAGCGTCACTTCTTACTCTTCAGGCTGTTCGACTAAGTTACCCATGCAAGGAGTAACTCGGTGTACGGGGTGTCCCCATGCACACCTTCTCTGTGGTCTCGCCTGCCGCTATCACGATCTGCATTACTTGCTCATCGTGCATGTTTTGGTAAACTTGTTCCCTGGCCTCAACTTCTGGCTAGGGAATGATCATCTGATAACTTCATCCTTCATGCTCGTGCCCTTTGAAGGCCTTGAGCAAGCTTTCCTGATCTTTCGACGATGTCCCCCTCTCGGCGATCTCTGATCACTTGGTCGCCTAAGCTCACATACGGCGACTACAACACCAGCCTGGTGACCGCCGGTTTAGATATGCGAGAGATCGGAGCACGCCAACTTAACGATTGACGATTATACGAACGTCCCGAGGTCCTTCCCTTTCGTCAGCCAGATGCTCCGCTCAACACGCCTACATTACCACTTGCTGCCACGTCATCACTCCCGAGTACCTGGTCGGTACACAAGTCCCCCAGTCTTAAGCGGAGACTTGTCCAGCGAAAAGACTAAGAGGTCACATCACCGTCGATCTACGTGGCGCTGGCACGGAATTCCAAACGTCCGTACCCTCTGCTTTTCTGACGCTCCACCAAACCCCCTTTTTCCAATCGCTCGACACGTGGCTTCATCAACGGTCATCTTCAGCTGTCGTTTGCGCTTCCGAAAACGTTCAAAAAACCCCTAAAACCCCTTGCACTTCCACTGTTCCATCATCTCTCTGCATTCTCGAACGCTCTAAGTTTTTCTCTGCGAACCCACGAAGCTTCTCAACTCTCTCAATCTCCAACTCTCTTCAACGCTCATCCGATCATCAAAAGGTACCCCTTTTACTTCTTCTGTCGATATATGCTGCATTTTAACCGATTCGCATCATCCATTATCTGTCTGGTGCATACGTTGTGGGCTGTTTTTTCCATTTCTCCCCTCTCGTAACTTAGGGCTTCGTCTTCCATCACGTTCATCCCGACGAACTCTTATTCGTTCGTTCTTCTTTCTTCATCCTCAATTGAGTCGTTCTCCGTAACCTTTGTTCATCCCTTTCCTTTTCCTTTGCAGTTCCTGCGATGGCTCATACAAAATCCACCGCGAACGTTCCTTCTTCGTCACGAAACCCTCCACCCCAAGCGCGTAGGGTTGCTCCTGGGGCAAATCCTCCATCAGCGCGTAACCCACCACGAGCATCTGGTGCTCCTTCTACCCAAGCTGAGAGGCCTGCAACTTCTCACGCCAATCCCGCTCAGACAACTCCGCCAGTCGCCGGAGGCGCCTCCCTACCTCCAAAGGACTACAAGGAACTCTACCCTTGGGCCACCTCAACTTTGTTAAAAGAGACTTCTTCAATAAACACGGAGTTGGGTGTGAACCGACTAAGGAAAGGGGACCAATCCAAGCTCACCTTCCATAAGGAGCACGACAGCAAAAAGGCTGTGCTGCCCTGCTTCCCGGGTGAACCGATTTGCGCGGACGATAAAGCGAACAACGGCGAGTTGTTCTGTTTTATCTACGCGACGTTCTTCAAGAAAGTGAAGCTCAAACTTCCCTTCACTCGCTTCGAGAGAGAGCTGTTAACCGAGCTCGATATCTCCCCCGCCCAGCTTCATCCCAACAGTTGGGCGTTCGTAAGGGCGTTTCAAATTATGTGCGCACACTTGGGACTACCAGCTTCAGTTGACATTTTCCTCTTCTTGTTCGGAGCTAAGAATCCCGGAGACCGCCTCTGGATTAGCCTAAATGGGATTGCTGGGAGGTCAATCCTCTCGATTTTCCAGCAATCCTACAAAGATTGGAAGGGAAAATTCGTGAAGGTGTGCGCAAACGATCAAGATCCCTCCCTGCTCGACGGCTTCCCCTTGTACTCGGTACACAAGGGGAACAAAGACGCCAAAGAAAGCTTTAGGAGGCCCAGAAGTCCCGACACCATGGGCGAGCTAGACAAAGATCTCTGCCTTTTCTGGAAGAGTGTAGCAGCCGCCAAAATCACCTTCCTCACCGCCTCAATAATCTCCTTCGAGTTCCTCGAGGGCCAACTTGAAGCTCACATAGGTTAGCCCTTACCTCGACACCAAGGTTTTCATTTTGTGTTGGGACTGACTTCGCATTTCTACCATCTATCATTGGGCGTCCTGTTTGTTGCGTACTGGTTTTGATTTTTAATTCATGTGCCACTTGTTTGCGTTATTCCTGCGTGCATATGCTTGTATAACCTGTTTCTACTTTGGGGCCTACTCATCTGTTTTCTACCCTGTGCAGACCTCATGTTGGGAAAAGGAAAATTAGCTGAACTGAGGGCAATCGCCCGTTCTCACAAGCTGGCGGCGGGCTCCCAAACCGTGCCCAACTCGGTAGTGGAGATCGCCGTCGTCCAAGGCAAGACTCCTCCTCAGGGTGCGACTTCTTCTGGGGTACTGCCCGCCCCTCAAAGGAAGAAATTTATCTTGAGGAAGCCCAAAAGGAAAGCCCCCCAGGTGGTTAGAGAAGAAGAAGATGAAGAAATCACCGACGACGGCCTTGTTACAAAGAGAAAAAGGGTAACTCCCTCTTCACCCCCTGCGCTTCCAACACCAACACCGCCTTCACCACCAGCTCCATCCCCTCCATCTCCATTACCTCTAGTCCAAGCGACGCCGCTGGCCGCCGCTGGCCGCCGCACCCCCAGCGATCGAAAGTAGCAATCCAGACTTCATGGAGAAACCTCCAAGCGCCTCCACACCATTCGTGTCCGTTGGAGAGGGTCCTCCCTCCACTGCTTCCATCGCTGGGGCCACATTAGGCGAGAATGAGGGCGCTCATGACTCGCCAATTTTGATAACTGAGTCCCCGACCTCACCACCACGCCAAGAAGCTCAACTTGCCTTACAAACCCAAGAGGGCGGTGGTGAAAGTCAGCACCAGACTCCTCCAGCAGCTCCACCAGCAACAAACTCGAGCCTCCCACCCTCCATTGAAGAGATCATGGGGCCTTTCACAGCCAAGCTGAAGATGATGGCAGAAGTCTCCCCGCGATCATGTCAAAAGCTGTGAAGGACGCCGTCAAGAAGCTCCAAGAAGAAAACTCAGCGCTCAAGGAGTCAAACTTAATAGCACAGGCTGAGGTGGGAAAGCTCTCATGCCACTTGACGATGGCCGAGTTGGAGCACTCGAGGCTGGAGGATACGATGGATGCTGAGCTCAGGAGCACGCGCCGGGAAGCCTCTGCCCTTCGCCAGAAATTGCAGCTCCAAGCGCAAGAAAAGATTGAACTGGAGAGCAAGTTGGTCCCTTACAGGCTCAAGGTGACCAACTTGGAGGCTGCGATGAAGGCGAATGCGACCAAAGTAGAAAACCTCGAAAAAAGGTCGGCAGATCGGGAGGTTCTCCTTGGGAAAGTCGAGAAGGAGAGGGACGACACCAAGGCTGAGCTCGGCATAACTCAAGAGGAAAACACGAGGATTGTTGCAGAGCAGGCCCAGGCTCGGGAGGAAAACAAAAAAGCTACGGAAGAGCTTGCTCAGGCTAAGGGCTGATGATACGATCGATCATCGGTAGTCGATGACGTCAACAACAGAGAACCACGTGGACCACTCGCAGGGTGACACGTGGACCAGGTGGCAGAGAGGTCAGGGGGACGATCGCCAAGAGCGGTGATCGGTGGTCAGTAACCAAGTGACCACCGACAGATCAGGCGGCAGAGAGGTCGGGGGACAGATCACCCAGAATGGTGATCGGTGGTCAGTAGCCAAGTGGCCACCAACAGACCAGTTCCCAGACTCGCGCCTGGAGGCAGAGCGCGAGAAGCAAATAAACACTGATCAGTCATCGGGTGTATTGTCATCGGGGTCTCGTGTTACACGCAGTTAAACTGGGACTGAGGTTCCCAGCGAGAGCGTTACGCATGGATCTCGCATGAGCACACCTCAGGGAATCATGCACGAGAGTGGCCTGAGGGAACTAGTAAACCAGTCAGTGATTGGTGATTCCCTCAACCCATTACGTGCGTGGCATCGTGAAGGGTAAGTCGCCTACGCAGAGAGCAACGTTTGGTGAGTGTGCCTAGACCAGCCACACCCGACGTTCTCCTAAGAGCATGCGATTTACCCAGATAAGAGAAATATCCTAAGCTACTCCGCAAGGGCGTAACTTAGGCACACAAAGAGAAGCGCTAGAGCCCTTCCAGTAAATGACACGTGTGTGGTTAGATGTGAGTTGCAGGCCTCCACGTGTCACCATCTGAGAGGGGTGCGGTCCAGACAAAAGTGCACTCCGTACCATTAAGGGTACAGACAGGCGCAGCCCAGCGCAGAGACGCGCGGACACGCACAAACACCCACACTCTCTGATTCTGCAGGTACACTGTCTCTGAAAAGCATAATAGGTTTCTGACACATGCCAGAAAAGCACAATAGAATTCTGTTATGCCCAGAAACAGAGACAGAGAGATAAAAGGAGGAATCAGGGAGAGAAGTGGGAGAGACGAAAAAGAGAGTACAAGAGTTTTTCACACACACTACTAATTTTCTATTCTTTGGTGGTTCCGTGGACTAACTTGATCGTCGGAGTGCAAACGGCCGCTAGAGGCGCCGTCTGTGTGTTTTGCAGGCCACGTCTGGAGAAGCAAGAGAAGGCTCTGAGGGTGATTCTGCAGAAGACGCAGTCGCGTAGACAGGGCAGAGAGTGCTACGAAGCGATTCCTCCACGTTCGAGTTGCCGGCAGGATCATTTGGCGCCCACCGTGGGACACGAGTGAATCGTTGTCCCATATATACCACAGTTTTAAAGCTTACCAGAGTTTTATCAGTTTCCTTGATAGAGAAAGATGCCTTGAAACAGACAGCCATCGCCTGCGCCATCCGCTGACGAAGGAGCTGTGACAATGGCGCAGGTCCTGGAAATGGTGCGCACGCTACAGGATAACGCCGCAGCGTCAAAGGTTGAACAAGAGAGGATGCAGACGGAGTTAGCTGCGTCGCAAAGCAGGAACGACGAGCTGAATCGCGTCAATGAGGAGTTGAGAAGGACGCTGCGCCTGCAGAGGGAACACATGGTTGACGAAAGGGTGTCTAGACAGCCCTCACCTCCAAGAGCGTTCCCCATGCCATTCTCCCCTGAGATCATGGGAACCATGGTGCCTCCCAACCTGGTGGGGGTGAAGGCATCGTTCAAAGGGGTAGAACACCCGGAGGCGCATCTGACGGCGTTCCACACCCAGATGATGTTGTCTGGGGGTTCAGACGCTGTTTACTGCAAAATGTTTATGAGTACGCTCAGCGGAATCGCCATGGAGTGGTTCGTGAGCCTACCAGAAGGACATATCACGTCTTTCTCTCAGTTCTCGAAGCTCTTCACTGAACAATATATCGTCAACAAAGCACCTGCCGTGGTGTCATACGACTTGTTCGACGTGCGCCAGTACCAAGGTGAGTCGCTGAAAGACTACCTCAACCGCTTTGGAGCACAAGTGGTTAGACTGCCCAGCAAAGATGAAGATATGCTGGTGCACGCGTTTAAGAAGGGAGTGCTGCTTGGCCCCTTCAGCGAGTCTCTCATCAGGAGCCATCCCAGCACCTTTGCAGAGATTCGACGACGTGCGGTGGCGCACATAGTGGCAGAAACAGAGGTTTCTGAGAAGAGGGGAACTGCTGCACCACCCAGACCTCGTGGAGGGTAAGGAAAGCCACAGCAAGCAAGGGTGCATGAGGCAAAGGAGGGGAAGAAGGTGCGGGAAAAACCTCGTCCCTATGCACCAGGCAAAGACCAGAGCAGGGGGCGTGCAAGGGAGAATAACGCACCCCCGAGATACAACTTCATGGTGGAATTGGCGGATCTCATCGCCCTTCCTGCTGTAGCAGCAAGACTACGAGTACCAGAGAAGACAGATAAGGTACTTGGAAGGAAGAAGAATGAATGGTGTGAGTTTCATCAGACCTTTGGCCATACACTTCATTCCTGTTTGGCGCTGGGACACCAATTGGTAGAGTTGGTGAAGTCTGGTTTCCTAGCAGATTACCTGCGTGAGCCGCAGGGTGATCGCGCGTCAGGATCCCAGACTGGAGAACAGCAGCATGAAGTCCCTGTGCATGGGGAAGTGCAGACGATCGCGGGAGGCTTCTCTGGTGGGGGATGCACAGCTTCACAGAGAAGGAGATACGCTCGATCGGTAATGGCGGTAGATGCGGTAAATGAGAGTCATTACCCTGAAGTGGACATCATCTTCAGGAAAGCTGACCTACGGGACGTTGTCCCACACGACAACGACCCTGTGGTCATTTCTCTCATCACTGCGGGAAGGCGAGTGCACCGAGTACTCGTAGATCAAGGAAGTTCGGCAGACGTCATGTTCTGGCCAACATTCAACAAGTTACAGTTGTCCCCTGACCAGCTAAGACCGTATACTGGTTGTCTCTACGGTTTTGCAGGAGATCAGGTGGAGGTGCGGGGATACATCGAGCTGAGGACAACGTTCACTGACGGAACGACAGCCCGCACTGAAAAGATAAAGTACCTGGTGGTGAACGCCCCTTCTGCGTACAATGTCTTGTTGGGGAGGCCAACACTCAATAGACTGGGCGCAATACCATCGACGAGGCATATGAAGTTGAAGCTGCCGTCGATGGAGGGGACCGTGATAACCATCAAGTCGGATCAGGCTGAGGCAAGACGCTGTTATGAGAACAGCTTGAAGCAAAAGAGAAGTGTGTGCCACGTCACCACAAAACGACCACCAGGCGTGCGCGAAGAGCGATCGATGGTCAGGGAGACACAGAACGCTCAGAGGATGGAGGATGCTGCGGTGGGGTGCTCCCAGGTAGCCCAAGTCGAAGAAGAAGAGGAAGGCGCGATCACTCCTCGCGAGTCAGGGATCGTGAGAGAAGGCCCCACCCAGCTGAAGGATGGGTCGAAGTGGACGTCGGGGGAAGAAAGTTCAAGTTAGGGGAATCCCTCGTTGAAGAAGAGCGAAGGCTGATCATTGGTGTGATTGAGAAGCACATGAATGCCTTCGCATGGTCAGCATCCGACATGCCAGGAATCGACCCCGATTTCCTCTGCCATCATCTGTCGATGGACCCTATGGTTCGACCTGTGCGACAGAGGCGAAGGAAATTCAACGAGGAGAAGAGGAAGGTGATCCACGACGAAGCGCAGAAGCTCCTTGCCGCAGGGCACATCAGAGAAATCCAGTACCCCGAGTGGCTAGCGAATGTGGTACTGGTTCAAAAGGCGAGCGGCAAGTGGAGAATGTGCGTGGACTTCACTGACCTCAACAAGGCGTGCCCCAAGGATTCTTACCCCTTACCCAGTATAGATGCTCTAGTTGATAGCGCCTCGGGGGGAAAGCTACTCAGCTTCTTGGACGCTTTCTCGGGGTATAACCAGATCAGGATGCACCCAATGGATGAATGCAAGACTGCGTTTATGACGGAACGGTCTTGCTATTGCTACAAGGTCATGCCATTTGGGTTAAAGAATGCGGGGGCTACCTACCAGCGACTCATGGATAGGGTGCTCTCGCCCATGCTGGGAAGGAACGTACACGCCTATGTAGATGACATGGTGGTTACGTCCCAAGAGAAGAAGCATCATGCAGCTGATCTAGAAGAGCTATTCACCACCATTGCCAAGTACAGGCTGAAGCTCAACCCTGAGAAATGCATTTTTGGTGTAGAGGCTGTGAAGTTCTTGGGTTTCCTCTTAACAGAGCGGGGAATCGAAGCTAACCCGGAGAAGTGTGCGGCGATCGTGACAATGAGGAGCCCAACGACGGTGAAGGAGGTGCAGCAGCTCACCAGTCGCTTGGCAGCTCTGTCCCGGTTTATGTCCGCTGGAGGGGAGAAAGGTCACCCATACTTCCAGTGTCTCAAACGCAACAACAGATTTCTCTGGACACAGGAGTGCGAGGAGGCCTTCATCAAGTTAAAGGGGTACCTGGCGAGCCCACCAGTCTTGCGAAAACCCCAGGTAGGCATCCCTCTTCGTCTATATTTTGCTGTGACGGAGAGAGCAGTCAGCTCAGTCCTGGTGCAAGAGCAGAACCAGGCCCAGAGGCCTGTTTACTTCATGAGTAAAGTACTGCAAGGCCCTGAAACGAGGTACCAAGCCCTCGAGAAGGCTGCTCTGGCGGTGGTGTTTTCAGCCAGAAGACTCAGGCATTACTTCCACAGCTTCACAGTGGTGGTGATGACTGATCTGCCTATCCAGAACGTATTGAAGAAACCTGATGTAGCAGGCAGGATGGTCAAATGGGCAGTAGAATTGTCAGAATTTGATATTCAGTACGAGCCCCGAGGACCGATCAAGGGGCAGGTGTTCGCGGACTTTGTGGTCGAGCTGTCATCAATCGCGACACCTGTAGAAGGGCTAGATTTCCAATGGGTGTTATCGGTGGATGGCTCCTCTAATCAGCAGGGAAGCGGCGCTGGAGTCATCCTGGAAGGAGCAAACGGGGTACTGATCGAGCAGTCCCTCCGCTTTGCCTTCAAAGCTAGCAACAATCAGGCGGAGTATGAGGCCCTGATCGCAGGAATGTTGCTAGCAAGAGAAATGGGAGCAAGAAATCTGCTGGCCAAGAGCGACTCTTTACTGGTCACCGGGCAGGTTACGGGGGAGTTCCAAGCAAAGGATCCCCAAATGGCAGCCTACTTGGAGTATGTGCAACTCCTGAAGACGTCCTTCGCCGAGTTTGAGTTAGTGCACGTGCCAAGAGAGCAAAATGCCCGAGCAGACCTGCTTGCCAAGCTGGCCAGCTCAGGCAAGGGGGGGAAGCAGAGGACCGTCATTCAGGAGACCCTGAAGGTGCCGCGCGTGTTCGTATCAAACAACCAGGTGCTTCATGTATACAAGTCAATGGAGCGTCTAACGATCGGTCATCGGTCGTTGACTCAAGAAACGCTGAGAGCACCGAGGGTGAGATCGCGACCGTCAAAGACCGATGAGTCGATGGAGGTCCACGCGGAGAAGGAACCCGACACCTGGATGACGCCATACCAGCTATACTTAGAAGATGGTCTACTCCCGCTCGATCTGGCAGAGGCAAAAAGAATAAAGAGGGGTTCAAGTAAGTTTACTCTTATAGATGGAAGCCTATTTAGATTTGGATTTTCTCACCCTGTGCAGATCTGTGTACACGGCGAGCAATGCACCAGACTCATGTCTGAGCTGCACGAGGGGGTGTGCGAAAGCCACGTGGGTGGTCGCGCTCTGGCAAGTAGAGTACTCCGCGCGGGGTACTACTGGCCAAAGCTGAAGGAAGATTGCATAAGGTTTGCTCAGCGATGCAAACAGTGTCAACTGCATGCAGACTGGCACAAGACACCCCCTGAGGAGTTGAGGTCCATCCATAGCCCGTGGCCATTCCATACATGGGGGATTGACATCCTAGGACCCTTTCCTCTGGCGACAAGGCAGATGAAGTTCCTCATCGTGGCCATCGAGTATTTCACCAAGTGGGTGGAGGCAGAGCCAGTTGCACACATCACCGCACAGAAAGTCGAACACTTCGTCTGGAAGAACATTGTCTGCCGCTTTGGAATACCCAAGAGGCTGGTTTCCGACAATGGCACCCAGTTCACAAGCCATCAGCTGAGGAAGATGTGTGAAGAGTTAAAAATACAACAGGTTTTCGCTTCAGTGGAGCACCCACAAACCAATGGGCAGGTGGAGTCAGCAAATCGAGTGCTGCTCAGGGGGCTGAAGCGAAGACTAGACAAGGCCAAAGGAGGCTGGGCAGAGGAGGTCCCCAGAATTGTATGGTCTTATCACACCACCCCACAGTCCAGCACCCATGAGACACCCTTCAGCCTTGTCTATGGGACAGACGCCATGATTCCTGTGGAGATACAGGAGAGCTCCCCCAGATTCTTGAACTTCGTTGCTGAAGAGTCCAATGAAGAGCGTAAGGTGAATCTGGATCTGCTAGACGAAGTGCGAGAAGAGGCCAGAGTCAGTGCTGAAGCTGTGAAGAGAAGAGTAGAGCGGAGGCACAACTCTAAAGTGAGGCCCAGGCGCTTCCAGGAAGGTGATCTGGTGATGAGAAAGGCGCATCAGAATGACATGCAGAACAAGTTATCCCCAAAGTGGACAGGCCCGTACAGAGTGGTGGAGACATTGGAGAACGGAGCCTATCGCCTAGAGACTTTGGAGGGAGGAGCAATCCCCAGAACGTGGAACGCCACCCATTTAAAATTTTATTTCAGTTAAAGTTGTACAGTAATGGTGTTCTCGCGCTAAAAGATACATGCTTTGTATGTGGTGGAAACAGTTGAACAGACAAGGGGGCACTCTTTTCCCTAAGGAGGGTTTTTAACGAGGCCACCCAATTAAAGAAAAATTTCCAGCATATCAAGTGTGCTCAAGTATTAAAGTTAAAATCCTCCTTGCCCCAGGTGCAAGTGCAGGTGATTGGTTAGGCCCTACTTGCCCTAGGCGCAAGTACTGGCACCGATCTAAGTCTTCCTCACCCCAGGTGTGAGCGTAAGCAGTTAAAGGTTTGAAAAGCCAGGGGTGCTAGTAAGACCAAGCGAGGGAAAGGAAAGGTTTTGACAAAACGTCCTCACCCACTTGGCATACACCAATATTGGCCCAGTAAGACTCTTAGTCCGAAACCCTTCTCACCCCAGGAGTGAGGTAGGGAATGAGCGACTCAACCCGCCAAAGGGTGATGACCTTGGGGAAAGTAAGAGGGGTTAGCGAGAAACACTTTTCTTTCCCCAAGACGAGGCATCACCTTGAGCGATCGATGTCGAAGTCCTCTATGCACTTAGCGCTAGAGCGACAGAGAAGCTAAGTAAAGACTAAAGAACGATCACTGATGAGTCGTCAGTAATTGGCTAGTGGTGCAAAGCAGCGCACGAGGACTGTTAAACACTAAGCTGAGGGAATAGCCAGTCGTGATCAAGTAGAAGTGAAAGAATAAGAGAAGCAGATCACGCTAAGCCTAAGCTGGTTAACACTTAGTCATGCGCAAAGTGAAAGACAAAGCTCAAGATCGCGCTAAGCCTAAACTGGTTAACACTTAGTCGTGTGCGAAAGGAAAGGTAAAGCCCAAGATCGCGCTGAACCTAAGCTAGCTAACAGTTAGTCGCGCACATAAAGATAAGTGAAGCTCAAAGAAAATACAAGGGTAGAAACTTATGCAAGAAAAGAAGCATTGAGATATTATATTCACAGTCAAGTCTTATACAATTCTAAAGTACAAAGAAAAATTGTGCAGAAGTTAAATCTACAGAGAAGAGAAAAGTTTAAGGGGCAGGAGGGATGAGCTTTCCATCCACCACTTCATGATAGATGCTGAACTGCGAGAGGTCCAGGTCTGGGAGAACGCATCTGATTTGCTCGAGTGCTAGCTCGAATCCATCTGTAAGGGCATCAGCACCCACGTTCATCAAATCAGCCTTCTCCACCTCCAGTTCTTGCTTTGAAGCCTCCGCAGCATCTTTCTCAGTGGTGACGGCAGCAAGGGAGCAGGCAGCTTCAGACAGTTTGCCCACCACCTCCTCAAGTCTCTTCTCCCCAGCAGCAGCTGCTTCTTTGGCGGACTCGAGCTCCCCCACTAGCTGAGTGTTCAGTTGGCGCAGGGAGGAAGTCTCGGCCCTAAGCTCCACCACCGCGCAGTCCAAAGAGCTCACCGTCTGCCCCATCAAGATCTCCGTCTTGATGGTCTCTTGGACCTCCGCTAGGTATTCCCTCCTAGCCTTCTCCACCATGCCTCGCATCAGTTCAACGGACCCTTGAGCAGCTTCGAAGTCACTTCGCAGTGACTCCTTGTCGTGCTCAAGCTCCTTCACCCTCTTCTCCAGGGCTAGTTGCTTGCGATGCTGGGTGGAGAACTCCAGAGAGAGCACTACCTGCCTTGCCAGGTGCATGTCCACCTCATCACCATTCCACTCGACGAGCTCCCGGTTGCTTATAAGCTGTCGAACCAGGGTGATGACCCTGTTGAAATTCTCGTGGGTGGCCCCAGAAGTGCTTGGGCGCGAGCTAGACCCACCACATTCAGCAGTGGCGCTAGGGATTGGCAGCAGTGGTGGTGGTGCACCCCCAGTTTGGGCAGAAGCGCCCCCAGCAGGATGAGCGGATGGACCAGGTGATTGGCCTGCTGGGGGGGAAGATGGCAGTTTGGTAGTTGGAGGCAACTGCTGGCCTGGAGAAGGAAGGTTGGTAGGCTCTGAGGCAGTTTGAGCGCAGGGAGGAGGGGAAAACCCTTCCTCTACTTCCACCACCTCAATCTCTCCAGGCTGGAGAGATGAGGCCCCCTCAACTGCTGCTCTCTTCCTTTGGCGGTGTACAAGAGGAGAGCCTGAGCTCTCCTCTTCAGTTGAAGCAGCAGCAGCAGCAGCAGATGAAGTGGAAGCCTTCACCAGCCTTTTCCTTTTCTTCCCTTGTTCGGGGCCTTCGGCTGGCGCGACCGAGAGGGGAGGAGCTGCGATGGGCTCAGTTGTAGAAGAGGAGGACCCAGTGCCTTTGGTTCCCCGACGCTTGGCAAGCTCCAGCAAGGCCAGCTTCCTGTCTTTCCCCGTCATTGAGTCTGCATAGACGAGAAAAGGAGGGGTTAGTTGACCAAGGTATGCAAGTAAGTTAAAAAACACATAAAAGCATGCATGAAAAGGTGCAGGTATCCTAAGAGGGGAAAGAAGAGCTACCTATGTACTTTTTTAAGGCCACCACATCGAACTCGTCTTTGATGAGACGAGCAGAATTGTACTTGGCACCCAGGAGCAGCCCGCACAGCTCGCGCTCATAGGGGGCCATAGCCTCGAGGCCCCTGGATTTCTTGAATTCAACTCCAGGAACCCAGTAGAGGGGGTACCCCTCGAGCAGATTTGGACTTTGAGGGGTAGCAGATATCATGTAGAATCTGCCCTTCCAATCTTTGAAGGATTGCTGGTACAGGCCCAGTAGCACCCGTCCAGCAACCCCGTTCAGGCTGACCCAGGACCTGTCCCCAGGGTTCTTCGCTTCGAAGAAGTAGAGGAACACGTCCACGGAGGCGTTGTGCCCGAAATAGCTGCAGAGGATCTGAAATGCCCGGATGAAGGCCCAGGCATTTGGATGGAGTTGGCAAGGCACGACGTTTAACTCCATCATTAGCTCCTTTTCGAAGAAAGTGAAAGGGAGGCGCAGCTTCAACCTCTTGAAAATAGCGGAGTAGATGAAGACGAAGGGCACCCCATTGGTGGCCCTGTCATCCGCGCAGACAGGCATTCCTCGGGGAGGAATGCGGATTTGGATGTTGAAGTCATTCTCCCTGTCGATGGAGCAGGAAGGCTCATCGGGGTTGCGACTTAGCAGAGACGTGAGATGACCCTTGGGCAGCAGGGTGGAGGTTTCAGCGAGCAATGCCAAGGGAGCCCATTCGTAGACTCTGGCATTGTCGTGGTAGGAGGTAGCCACAGGCGGTGGTGGAGCTGGCGCACTCGCGGAAGGCTGTGCGCCAGAGGATGGCGCACTCGCGGAAGGCTGTGCACCAGAGGATGGGGCAATGATGCGCGCAGTTTGTTTCAAGCGAGCCATCGTGAGATAGCTGCAAATGGAGAAAAAACGAAAAGGTCAGAATGAATGGAAGAAGAGGGAATGATGAATGTCTCGGTGAAAACAGATAGGGGAAAGGAGAAGGAGATGCCCAGGTGAAAAGAGAAAGAAGAAGAAGCAGAAGTCAGAGCGAGGGCATGAAAAACCCTAGCGCGGGTTCGAGAGAGGGAAATAGAGAAGATGAATGCATGATAACCAGAATGATAAATGCAATCGGTAAAGATGACCAAAAAGGGGCCAGGGAGAAGAAAAACCATACCTTTGGATGATCGCAAGAGTTTGGGAAGCAGAAAATTTGAAGAAAGATGGGTGCGCAGAGGAGAAGTTCGCAGAGAGTCTGGGAGTCGAATGAAGAAGATGGAGGAACAGTGAAAGGGCGCGCCAATTTGAATAAGAGAAGCGCTAGCGACGCACAGCGCTGGCCGTTGATGGGGCCACGTGTCGCGAGATTAAGAGAAGAAGTCCAAACGTTAAAGAAGCAACACGTGAGGTGGCACGTGAGGCGGCCCCACTTGCCACGTGGACTGAGGGCACGACCACTTAGTCTCTTCGCTGAGAACGAGTTCTCGACTCGAGACTGGGGGGCTTGTGATACGATCGGTCATCGGTAGTCGATGACGTCAGCAACAGAGAACCACGTGGACCACTCGCAGGGTGACACGTGGACCAGGTGGCAGAGAGGTCAGGGGGACGATCGCCAAGAGCGGTGATCGGTGGTCAGTAACCAAGTGACCACCGACAGATCAGGCGGCAGAGAGGTCGGGGGACAGATCACCCAAAATGGTGATCGGTGGTCAGTAACCAAGTGACCACCGACAGATCAGGCGGCAGAGAGGTCGGGGGACAGATCACCCAGAATGGTGATCGGTGGTCAGTAGCCAAGTGGCCACCAACAGACCAGTTCCCAGACTCGCGCCTGGAGGCAGAGCGCGAGAAGCAAATAAACACTGATCAGTCATCGGGTGTATTGTCATCGGGGTCTCGTGTTACACGCAGTTAAACTGGGACTGAGGTTCCCAGCGAGAGCGTTACGCATGGATCTCGCATGAGCACACCTCAGGGAATCATGCACGAGAGTGGCCTGAGGGAACTAGTAAACCAGTCAGTGATTGGTGATTCCCTCAACCCATTACGTGCGTGGCATCGTGAAGGGTAAGTCGCCTACGCAGAGAGCAACGTTTGGTGAGTGTGCCTAGACCAGCCACACCCGACGTTCTCCTAAGAGCATGCGATTTACCCAGATAAGAGAAATATCCTAAGCTACTCCGCAAGGGCGTAACTTAGGCACACAAAGAGAAGCGCTAGAGCCCTTCCAGTAAATGACACGTGTGTGGTTAGATGTGAGTTGCAGGCCTCCACGTGTCACCATCTGAGAGGGGTGCGGTCCAGACAAAAGTGCACTCCGTACCATTAAGGGTACAGACAGGCGCAGCCCAGCGCAGAGACGCGCGGACACGCACAAACACCCACACTCTCTGATTCTGCAGGTACACTGTCTCTGAAAAGCACAATAGGTTTCTGACACATGCCAGAAAAGCACAACAGAATTCTGTTATGCCCAGAAACAGAGACAGAGAGATAAAAGGAGGAATCAGGGAGAGAAGTGGGAGAGACGAAAAACAGAGTACAAGAGTTTTTCACACACACTACTAATTTTCTATTCTTTGGTGGTTCCGTGGACTAACTTGATCGTCGGAGTGCAAACGGCCGCTAGAGGTGCCGTCTGTGTGTTTTGCAGGCCACGTCTGGAGAAGCAAGAGAAGGCTCTAAGGGTGATTCTGCAGAAGACGCAGTCGCGTAGACAGGGCAGAGAGTGCTACGAAGCGATTCCTCCACGTTCGAGTTGCCGGCAGGATCAGCTGATAAAGCAAACTGACGAGCTGAAGAAGCAAGCTCAAGAGCTCGAGCAAAGCTCCGCCCAAGTCCTTGCCGCTGGGTTCGACGCCGCTTTGGAGCAAGTCTCGTGCCAATATCCCGAGCTCGATCTCTCCATGGTGTCAATTTGCAACGAAGTGGTGGATGGGAAGATCGTTCCCTCTGAAGATTAGTTGTATTTTCCCATCACCTCATTTGTAAAACTGTCGTACATCTTTTGTTTGTAATTTCCGTTTAAGTGCAAACTTGTAATGACATTTCTTTATACAACTTCTTCTGCTTTCTTACTCGTTGTATGGTTGATCAACTAATCGGTAGAACCCGCTTTAAACAAATTAGCTTAGCGATTCCTCAGGCTTAACCATTTATTCACTGCTTTGAACTCGAGCAAACTATTAATCTTATAACAATTCATCAACTGTTAACTCAAAGTACAATCTGAGCAACTATCAACTCTCGAACGATGACATTTAACTTAACTTGCAAACTTAAGGCAATTAGTTACTTACTAGGCAGCAGGTTTTAACTTAAACTGGTATCACAATACAGTTTACCTGATCTGCCCAGCAAGGTTAGCCTTTACTCCTGTCATCGCCTGAAACTCTTCTGATCGCCATAGGGTTCTGGCGATGCAAGCTTCCTTTGCCTTCATAACTTCACTATTGTTCCCTCATCAGGGGGTAGAGGCGCCTTTCGGATCCTTCTCTACCTCCCTGAGTTTCAGAACAATAAGCCGGATAGCGAGACGTTCTCTTTGAACCTACCTTAGCTATTTTTTAAATTTCTTTCACCCTTCACGCCACACCTGAACTCGTTCAAGATGAGAAG
This sequence comes from Phaseolus vulgaris, assembly GCF_051622355.1. Taxonomy (NCBI): domain Eukaryota; kingdom Viridiplantae; phylum Streptophyta; class Magnoliopsida; order Fabales; family Fabaceae; genus Phaseolus; species Phaseolus vulgaris. Next base: position 23,458,213 of record NC_143500.1, read on the forward strand.
GATTTTATCTGTCTTCACACCACCCACAAGCGAGGAAGTTTTTTCTGGTCTTACTAAGTCAATATTGATGTTTCACTTAAAGGGGAAAAGGCGTTTTCCTTCCCTTCCCGCCGTTTAAGGTCACGAACACCTCTGACCTTTCAGTTCATCTTGCCTGAACTCACTCTGAGGTGAGAAGGACTTTTTCTCGCCTGAACTCGCTCGACGGCGAGAAGGACTTTATCTTGCCTGAACTCGCTCGACGGCGAGAAGGACTTTATCTAGCCTGAACTCGCTCGACGGCGAGAAGGACTTTATCTGGTGCCTCAACTTGCCCAGGGTGTACATCTCCTCCCCCCTGGATGCACTGAGGACTTTTTCTCTTTCTCGCCTGCACTCGCTCGAGGGCGAGGAGGTCTTTTCTTTTCTTGCCTCCAAACACACAAGCGCGCTGAGGTCTTTAGTCATCGTTGGTGCCTCCGATCGCCGAAAGACGACGAGGACTTTAAAACTTTAACTGATGCCGCCAATCGCCGAAGAGCGATGGGGACTTTAAAACTTTTCTCAGAAAACATACAGCATAACTTTAAACTCGACTTGAATCACGTACGAGTGATAAGGTCTTTTTCTTAAAACTTTCGAAACAACAAGCATGCAATATTAGAAACTTTAAACTCTTTGAAAACTCTTCTTTATTGGGTGGCCTCATTAAAAACCCTCCTTAGGGGAAAAAGAGTGCCCCCTTCAAACTGTTTTAACAGAAAGCTTGCAAATCTCTTCATGTTCGTTTTTACTTACAAAGCTTTAACTGTAATATAACTTGAGGTGTGTGGCGTTCCAAGTGCAAGGAATTGCCCCTCCTTCCAATGTCTCTAAGCGGTAGGCGCCGTTCCCGAGCGCCTCGGTTATTCTGAACGGTCCTGTCCACTTAGGCGATAACTTGTTTTCCTGCTCGTACTGGTGGGCCTTCCTATCACCAGGTCGCCCTCTCTAAACTGCCTTGGCATCACCTTCGAGTTATACCTTCGTTCAATCCTCCTTTTCACTGCCTCGGCTTTTACTCTCGCCTCCTCCCTGATCTCATCCAGTAAATCCAGATTCAACCTTCTTTCTTCATTCGAGTCTTTCGCTACAAAGTTCTGGAATCTCGGCGAGCTCTCCTGGATTTCAACTGGAATCATTGCATCACATCCATAGACCAAGCTGAACGGGGTCTCATGGGTTCCTGACTGCTTGGTGGTATGGTACGCCCAAACTATGCGGGGTACCTCTTCAGCCCACGATCCCTTGGCTTTCTCTAGCCTTCTCTTCAAGCCTCTTAGCAACACCCGATTAGCGGACTCTACTTGGCCATTTGTCTGAGGGTGCTCGATGGATGCAAACACCTGCTGAATCCCCACCTCCTCGCACAGCTTCTTTAGTACGTGACTTGCAAACTGAGTCCCACTGTCTGACACCAGGTGCTTAGGCACACCAAACCGGCACACGATGTTCTTCCATACAAAGCTCTCAATCTTGTGTGCAGTGATCTGGGCTACCGGTTCTGCTTAGATCCACTTGGTGAAGTATTCAATCGCCACCACCAAGTACTTCATCTGCCTGATCGCCAATGGGAAAGGTCCCAGAATGTCAATTCGCCACGTATGAAACGGCCAAGGGCTGTAAATTGACTTTAACTCTTCTGGAGGCGCTTTGTGCCAATCAGCGTGCTGCTGACATTGCTTGCAGCACTGTGCATACTTCTTGTAGTCCTCCCTCATCGTTGGCCAGTAATAGCCTGCACGGAGAGTTCTTGCAGCCAGAGCTTGACCCCCGACATGACTCCCACGTATCCCTTCATGGAGCTCGGCCATGATTCTGGTGCATTTTTCTCCGTGCACACATTCTAGAAGTGGGTATGTGAACCCAAACCTATACAGCTCGCCATCTATCATGGTGAACTTGTTGGAGTTCTTCTTTATCTTCCTAGCCTCCGTCGGATCCAGCGGGAGAAGGCCATCCGCCAAGCAGCGCTGGTACTGTGTTATCCATGTGTCTGGCTCATGCGTAGCGCAGACCTGCGTCATGTTCACCCTCTCCCCCCGACACGCTCTTATTCTCAGCAATTTTAAAGTCTCCTGAGTCAAGGACCTGTGACTCCTCACCGCTTTCTCAGTCGACTTGCTTGTCTAAAGGACCAGGTGGTCTGCCACAAATGCTCTAGGCGTCTTCAGAGTTTCTTGTATCACTGTCCTCTGCCTACCCCCCTTGCCCGAACTGGCGAGCTTAGCTAGCAAGTCTGCTCGGGCATTCTGCTCTCTGGGCACATGCACCACTTTAAATGAGACAAAGGAACTCTTCAACTCCTGTACATACTCCAAGTAAGCCGCCATTTGTGGATCCTTGGTCTGTAACTCGCCTGTTACTTGTCCCGTGACTAATAACGAGTCACTCTTAGCCATCAGCACCCTAGCCCCCATCTCCTTGGCCAGCAAGATTCCGGCGATCAACGCTTCATATTCTGCTTGATTGTTGTTGGCTTTGAAGGCAAACCTCAGGGACTGTTCTAGAATGACCCCAGCACCGCTACCTTGCTGGTTTGACGATCCGTCCACCGAGAGCACCCAACGGAAATCATCCCCTTTAACTCGTGCTGCTTCTGACGAGAGCTCGACCACAAAATCAGCGAAAATCTGCCCCTTGATCGGACCTCGGGGCTCATACTTGATGTCGAACTCCGAAAGCTCCACCACCCACTTCACCATCCTCCCAACCACATCAGGCTTCTTCAGGACTTTCTGGATGGGCAAGTCGGTCATCACCAGCACTGTAAAACTGTGAAAATAGTGGCGCAACCTCCTCGCCGAAAACACTACAGCCAGTGCAGCTTTCTCCAAGGCCTGATACCTCACCTCCGGGCCTTGTAACACCTTGCTGACGAAATAAATAGGCTTCTGAGCCTGGTCTTGATCTTGGGCGAGCACCGCACTCACCGCCCTCTCAGTCACAGCAAAATACAACCTGAGAGGGGTTCCTACCAAGGGTTTACACAAAACCGGCGGGCTCGCCAAGTACTCTTTAAGCTTCACGAAGGCTTCTTCACACTGCTTCGACCAGACAAACTTGTTGTTTCGCCTCAAACATTGGAAATACGGATGGCCTTTCTCTCCGCTAGCTGATACGAAACGAGACAGGGTGGCCATCCGACCTGTAAGTTGCTGCACCTCCTTCACGGTAGTCGGGCTCCTCATCGCCAATATGGCAGCCCACTTATCAGGATTTGCCTCTATTCCTCTTTCAGTTAAAAGGAATCCCAAGAACTTCCCTGCCTCCACGCCAAAAATGCATTTCTCGGGGTTCAGTTTTAATCTGAACTTGGCGATTGTGGTGAACAACTCCTCCAGATTCGAGACGTGCTTGCTCTTTTCCGGCGAGGTCACGACCATATCATCTACGTACGCTTGCACATTCCTTCCCAGCATTGGTGCAAGTACCTTATCCATCAATCTTTGGTACGTGGCCCCCGCATTCTTCAGCCCAAAGGGCATCACCTTGTAACAGTAGCACGACCTCTCAGTCATGAAGGCAGTTTTCTCTTCATCCATAGGATGCATCTTTATCTGATTATACCCTGAGAAGGCGTCCAGAAAACTCAGCAACTTGCACCCTGCTGCACTGTCGACCAGGGCATCTATGCTTGGCAAAGGATACGAATCCTTTGGGCAAGCCTTGTTCAGGTCAGTGAAGTCGACGCACATGCGCCACTTCCCATTGCTCTTCTTCACCAGCACGACATTAGCCAACCACTCAGGGTACTGGACCTCCTTGATATGGCCTGCGGCGAGGAGCTTCTGTGTTTCATCCCTAATCGCCTGTCTCCTCTCCTCATTAAATTTCCTTCTTCTCTGCCGTACTGGTCTAACTTGTGTGTCCATTGCCAAATGGTGACACAAGAAATCGGGGTCAATTCCCGGCATGTCTGAAGCAGACCATGCAAAAGCATCCAGATGCCGCTCTATCACCTTGGCGATCTGGTCTTGGAGCCCCGCCTCCAAAGATCTTCCCAGCTTGAAGACCTTTCCCCCGATCTCCCTTTCGAGCCATTCCTCAAGGGGTTTGGGTCTGGTTTCCCTAGCGATCACCGCCCTGGCGATTCCCAATTCCCTCGCTTCCTCTGGGCGGTTCCTCGCCTCTCCTTCCCGTCCGCCGCTCTCTCCCTCAACCTCAGCATCCACCATGGTGACATCGCCTCCGGCGGCCACTTCCATCGCCGCATCAACAACTCGCCATTCTGTTGGCTTGGGCTTCACACCAGGAGGCGGCGTCGTGGTGATGTAACTTACTGACCTCTTATTCTTGAGGCTATTCTCATAGCACTTCTTCGTCTCCTTCTGGTCAGATCTGATGGTGATCACCACCCCCTCCATCGATGGTAACTTAACTTTCATGTGCCTAGTTGAGGGCACAGCTCCTATTCTGTTGAGGGTTGGTCTCCCCAACAGGATGTTATATACTGAGGGGGCATTCACAACGAGGTACTTGATCTTCTCCGTCCTCGAGGCCACCTCATTCGTGAACGTTGTTCTTAGCTCGATGTACCCCCTGACCTCTACCTGGTCGCCAGCGAACCCATACAAGCACCCTCCATAGGGTCTCAGCTGGTCAAGGGGTAGTTGCAACTGTGTGAAAGTCGGCCAGAACATTACATCCGTCGAGCTTCCTTGGTCCACCAGTACCCGGTGGACTTTTCTTCCCGCCGTGACAACCGAGATGACTATGGGATCGTTGTCGTGAGGCACAACGTCCCAGAGGTCTTCCTTCGTGAATGTAATATCCACATCTGGTGAGTGGTCTTCAAACATATCCACTGTCATCACAGACCTTCCATACTTCTTCCGCTGTGACGCAGTGCATCCACCACCCGAGAAACCTCCAGCGATGGTGTCGATCTCACCATGAGTGGGCATCTCATGCTGCTGAGCCTCCCCACCCGCTGGCTGGGAGCTCGACGCACCTCCCGTCCTCTTGTCCAGCAGGTAATCGTTCAAAAACCCGCTCTTGACCAGATCGTCGAGCTGGTATCCCAGGGCCAAACACGAATCCACTGTGTGACCAAAACTCTGGTGGAACTCACACCAGGCGTTTGGTTTTGGTCCCAACACCTTGTCGCCCACTTTCTCAGGCGTCTTAAGCCTGGCTGCTATGTTGGGAATGGCGATCAGATCCGCCAACCCCATGACAAACTTGTACTTCGGTGGGCGATTGTACTCCCTGGGCGCCCTGGGCCCCTTCCCCTGTTTTTCCTTGGATCATAAGGATGGCGAGTCCTTTGATCCTTCTTGGCCGCCATCGTCTCCAGCACCCTCTGCGGCTGGATTCTAGTCTGGGCACGTGGCCTAGCAAGGGCCACGCTTCCTCTCTTCTCAGTGACCTCTCTCTCGTCGGCGATGTGGGCCACCGCAAGTCGCCTAACCTCAGCAAACGTGGCGGGGTGAGCCCTAATCAGCGCCTCACAGAAAGGTCCCGGCAGCACGCCCTTTTTGAAGGCGTATACCAGCATCTCCTCGTCTTTAGCAGGCGAGCGGACCATCTGTGCTCCAAAGCGATTCAAGTAGTCCCTGAGGGACTCTCCCTGGTACTGCCTGATGTCGAACAGGTCATAAGACACCCTAGGTGGCGCCTTGTTCACAATGTACTGCTCGACGAAAAGCTTCGAAAATTGTTGGAAATTGGTTATGTGACCTGTAGGCAAGCTCACAAACCATTCCAGCGCTGTTCCCTGGAGCGTGCTCACAAACATCTTGCAATATACAGCATCCGAGCCTCCTGACAGCATCATCTGTGTGTGGAACGTGGTGAGATGTGCCTCAGGGTCCTCCACGCCGGTGAAAGAAGCTTTCACAGGTACTACGCTCGCAGGGATAGGCGTGTCTGTGATCGCCTGAGAAAACGGCATTGGGAAAGCGTGTGGCGGCGACGACGGCGCGACCTCTTCAACAGCTGGGCGTCCTTTCTGCTCCTGAAGAGCCTGACGCAACTCCTCAGTTACTTTGCTGAGCTCTTCATTCCTGGCTTGAGAGGCGACTAGGTCTTCATGCATCTTCGCTTGCTCTATGCGCGACGCCCTCACATTCGCCTGCAGCGCACGCATGATCTCCATCATTTGCGCCATGGTCATGGCGCCTTCTGTAGCAACTGGCACAACGGGACTTGAACGGTTTCTTCTCATCTTTCTCATGAAAACTCAGCAAACCAAGCTTCAACGAACAAAACCTTCTCCAGCAAACGATCGATCCAGCAATCAATCGGTCAGAAACTCCCGAACTCCCAAGAACTTCCAAAAACGCAACCACAATAGCACGCCGATAGATTCGGACGTCGAAACCTTCACAGAAACTTGCAACTTCACCACGAACCTACCGCTCCTCCAGCAAAACTCCCGATTCACCAACCAGAAACGCGAACGAACGGAAAAAGCTCTGAATCAACCGATTGAAAACCTCGCAAACAGCAAGAAACTTCAAGAAACCGATCGAAAGTTCGAACGAACGGTGGAAAACTTCAGACTATCGATTAAAACCCAAACGAACGGTAGAAAACTAGAACGAACGGCGGAAAACTCGAAATCACCAGACAAAAGCTCGAACGAACAGTGGAAAATGGTTGCACCAGCACACAACCATACAGAAACTACAGAAACTTCCAGAATTCACGCTGTGTGATGGCATTTCATGAAGTTCTTCTTGAATCAATGTAGAGTAATGGGGCGGAAGCAATGAATGAAGGTGAGCAAGATCCTCCTAGGAGTGGTGTTGATCTTGAAGGTGCATGAAGTGTATGAAGCTAGGGAGGTTCGGCCAACCCAAGGAGAGGTGAAGGAGATGAAGTTTAGAGCCTAGAATTCTAGGGAGAAGCAAAGCATGGCACAAAATGGCAGCATAACTTTACTCACAATAAACTTGCAAATACAAAGAGATGGCCTCCCTATTTATAAGCTAGATGGTCGTGATTCTTAAGCTAATACATAATGAAATGTAAACCAAATGAAATGCAAAGCATAGGCCATGTGCTATGACCGGTCACACCTAGCAAGTTTCTGGAATGTTTCCATCAAATGTGCTTTCTACACTACCCTATCTACTAAGTACCCCTATTGGCCCTTTATGCAACATGTACAAGGCTTTCTCTCTTCCATCCGTGGCTTCATCCACTTGTGCTTGTACATGCTTAGCCATTGACCTTGTGAGAGGACCTAGACGGTCTAGTTCCACATCTAGACGCTCCATGGGTAGCCTCCCTTCTTCACGTCCTAGACGCTCATTCCTTGGAGCTAGACGCTCTCCTTCGTCTAGACGCTTTTCATGGTTTGGGCTTTGGCTGCCTTGGCTAGATGTGCTTGGCCCTCCTCCATCATCCCCTCCCCCTTGGAAAGGATTTGTCCTCAAATCCAGCTCGTCATCGTCATTGGTACCTACAAATGGAGAAAGATCAATTACATTAAAAGTGTCATGTACTCCATATTCAAGAGGTAGGTCCAATTTATATGCATTGTTGTTGACTCGCTTGAGAACTTGGAAAGGTCCAACTCCTCGGGGACTTAGTTTGGACTTCCTTTGAGTTGGAAATCTATCTTTGCGAAGGTGAAGCCAAACTAAGTCTCCTTCCTCAAAAATTATTTCTCTCTTCCCTTTATTGTTGTATTTTGTGTACTTCTCATTTTGTTGTTGTATTTGGAGTTTAATCTTCTCATGCATTTTCTTTACTGTACCGTCCCGTATCAGGGCGTTGACTAAGTCAAAGTCAACGACTGGAAAGTCAAAGTCAACTCAAGGTGTCGCCCAGGTGTAGAGACGCCAAGAGGAAGCGTCGCCAAGATAGGACAAGGCGTCGCCAAGGCAAGGCGTCGCCTGGGTGGAAGCGTCGCCAAGGCAAGGCGTCGCCTGGGTGGAGGCGTCGCCCAACCAGGGCTTAGCCAGATCAAACAGTGTAAAAGTAAGGCAATCACGGTATGGTTCCCCGATACCCATGGGTAGGAAAGACCATGGAGGGAGCGACGCCGTGGGAAAGCCTCAGGACCCGATATCTCGGGAAAGTGATAAAGAGAAGGAAAAGGTGGCTTCAAGGCCATAGTGATAGTACCAGTGAAGGGCAGCCTGACTCGTGAAGTACCCCTGCCGCCCCAGAGACGCCTTCGGGACAGATACGACCCAAGAGGAAGGTCACGCCCAGGATAACCGGGTGCAGGGTGCGAGAGGAAGGCAGATACGCTCTCAGAGTAAGTGGCTAGATACTTGGGGGCATGAGTTGGCACCCAAAAGGCCACCCCTAGCGCAGTAGCACTCTCAGCAGGAGGACTCACACGTAGAAACGTCCCCAGGTGGGCCGAAGCGCCCCCAGATGGGGTCATGGCGTCGTGAGGCCCTCCACGTGTACGACAGCCATGCCAGAATAGAAACACCGTTTAGTCAGGTGCCAGGTAATTAAAAGTTATTCAATACAGTTTCCCTTTCGAGCATTCAAGTACTATAATGGCTCCCGAGCGTTTCAAACGTCTTAAATGCGCTACGTTTTCTAATTAAGCGCTTTAATGAGTGTGTTACGTTTGTGATTAAAAGCGCTTTAAGGCGCTTTAAATGCTAGGGTATTTAAATAGCACGGAGAATGTTGGAAAAATGGTTGGAACCTTTGGCAAATTTACGAGAAACTCTCTGGTTGCTTGCCCGTGCTTTAAGATTACGTACAAGTGACTGGAGAATATTTTTGCCTGAAGGAGACAACACACACACATATACACAGTTCTTTTACCACCTTCAGAGTGCCACACGCGGTGCTCAGATACGTGGGTGGACAGTTTTTTGGTGTTTCTTGCTGGCTGACTTGAGCGTCGGAGTGCACACGGCCGCTAGGGCGCCTCTTTGTCCCCTTTTTTTGCAGGAATCCGCCGGCAACCAGCGGGAAGGAGACCCCAGCTGACGGTTGAGGTCGTGCACGAAGACGTCCCGGTCAACCGGACGGAACATTTGGCGCCCACCGTGGGGCAGATATAAAACATCAGTCCCATCACAAGTTCGAGAAGGTTTATCAAGTTACAGTAACGTTGAAGGAGTTTGGAGCGACAATGGCCCCCACCAGACGAAGAGCAGCGCGCGCAGCCCCAGCAGACCTATCCATGCAGCAGGTCCTGGAAATAATGAGGGGGCTGTAGCAGGACACGGCGGATTCGAAAATGGAGCAGGAGCGCATGCAGGCAGACCTTGCCGCCTCGCATGAGCGGAACGAAGAGCTCCACCGTGTGAATGAGGAGTTGCGCCAGGGCCTGAGAAACGATAGGAGGCGGCCTGGGCATGACGAGACAGAGAACCATTCCCCACCAAGGGAGTTTTCCACTCCTTTCTCGCAGGAGATCCTAGACGCAGCAATCCCGAACATGTTCGCGGGACCCAAGGCGATCTTCACCGGGATGGAGGACCCAGAGACGCACCTGGCTGCATTTCACACGCAGATGGTCCTGATAGGCGGTTCTGATGCTGCCAAGTGCAAGCTCTTCATGAGCACCCTGACCGGGATGGCTATGGACTGGTTCATTAGCCTCCCAGAAGGTCATATCACATCCTTCCGCCAATTGTCGCGGTTATTCCGAGAACAGTACTTAGCCAACAAGGCCCCGCCGCTGGTCTCCTACGACCTTTTCGACGTGAAGCAATATCAGGGGGAGACCCTGAAGGAGTATATCAATCGCTTCGGGGCCCAGGTCGTGAAGGTTGGCACAACAGAAGAGCCTATGATCGTGTACGCGTTTGTGAAAGGCGTATGCCCCGGCCCCTTCGGAGAATCCATTATCCGTAATCGCCCTAGGACTTTCGCTGAATTATGGCGCAGGGCAGTAGAGCATATTGCTTCGGAAGGGGAGGTATGTGTGAAGCGCACCAGCGCCGTGCCCTCACGCCCGAGGGGACCGGCGCGAGTTCAACCCGTCAGAGTCAATGAGACCACGACGGGGAGAAAGAAGCCAGAGGCGAGACGCCCTACGAGGCCAGAAAGCCCCAGCCCCGGGGCCCAGCAGGAGGCGAACGCCCCGCCAGAGAAAGAGCAAGACCGGCGAGGTACAACTTCGTAGTTGAGTTGAAGGATTTGATCGCCGTACCCAACATAGCCGAGAGGCTGAGGCGACCGGCGAAGACCGACAAGGTGTTAGGGCCCCGCAAAGACTCTTGGTGCGAATTTCACGAGGCTTTCGGGCACCAAATTGATAATTGCCTGTCGTTGGGCTACCAGCTAGATGAGCTGGTGAGGACTGGGTTTTTGAAAGATTATGTCGCAGATTCCACCACGACCGCCACCTTGCCGCCGCCGGCAGATGAGCCAGCACACGAGATGCCTGTGCTTGGCGAGGTCCACACCATTGCTGGAGGTTTTTCCGGCGGAGGACCCACCGCCTCCCAGCGGAAGAAATACACGAGGGGGGTGAATTCAATCGAAGAGAGGCTCTCGGGGGAGCCCTGGGAGTCAGATATTGTGTTCACAAGAAGAGACCTCCGAGATGTGGTGCCCCACGACAACGATCCCGTTGTCATCTCAGTCGTCACAGCTGGAAGGAAGGTCCACAGAGTGCTTGTTGATCAAGGAAGCTCGGCAGACGTCATGTTTCTGTCGACCTTTAATAAGTTACGGTTGTCCCCCGATCTGCTGAGTCCCTATACGGGATGCTTGTATGGGTTTGGGGATAACCAGGTAGAGGTCCGGGGGTACCTGGAGTTGAGGACCGGCGTTAAACCGTCTGAGTGCAGTGTCCTCCACCCGCCACATGAAGATGAAGCTACCGGACCTCAATGGCCGGGTGATAGTCATCAGGTCAGACCAGGAGGAGGCGAGGAAATGCTGTGAAAACAGCCTGAAGACGAAGAGAGGCGTATTTATGGTGTATGAACGTCCGCCAAGAGCGGACACGACGATGGTTGAGGCGACGCCCGTTGGGCAGACGCCCGAAGCGGCCATAGCAGAGGAGGCCCGAAGCAGGTGTGCCAATGGAGGAAGGCCCTGACGACGCGGCGCCCGTAGAAGAGGCGGCGCCTGTCGAAGAGGCGGCGTCCGTCGAAGATGATAGCAGGGAGCAGCCTGCAGCTAACGCCATAGAAAGGGAGATTGGCGGCAAAGCTTTCAGGTTAGGAAGCTCGCTAAGCCCAGAAGAACAGGAAGGGGTGGTAGAAGTGATTTCGCGCCACCTGGATGCCTTCGCATGGTCCGCCTCGGATATGCCAGGCATCGACCCTGATTTCCTGTGTCACCACCTCAGCATGGACACCACGGTCCGCCCCGTGCGTCAGAGAAGGAGGAAGTTCAATGAGGAACGACAACAGGTGGTGAGAGACGAAACGCAGAAGTTCCTGAGTGCTGGCCACATTAGGGAGATTCAGTACCCTGAGTGGCTCGCCAATGTCGTCTTGGTGAAAAAGGCGAACGGAAAGTGGAGAATGTGCGTTGACTTCACGGACCTGAACAAGGCGTGCCCAAAGGATTCCTATCCGCTGCCCAGCATCGACGCCTTGGTAGACAGCGCGTCCGGCAGCAAGGTGTTGAGTTTCCTGGACGCCTTCTCAGGGTACAACCAAATCAAGATGCACCCAAGAGACGAGAGCAAAACTGCATTCATGACGGAGACATGCAGAGGCTAATGGATAAGGTCCTGGCGCCAATGCTTGGGAGGAATGTGTACGCTTATGTCGACGACATGGTGGTGGCGTCGCAGAGTAGGGTGCAGCACATGGCAGACCTCGAGGAGTTGTTCAACACAGTATCCAAATACCGCCTCAAGTTGAACCCCGAAAAGTGTGTTTTCGGGGTAGAGGCCGGTAAGTTCTTGGGTTTTTTGCTCACCGAGAGGGGAATAGAGGCGAACCCCGACAAATGTGCGGCTATTATCGCCATGCGGAGTTCGACATCGGTAAAGGAGGTGCAACAGTTGACAGGGCGGATGGCGGCGCTCTCGAGGTTTGTTTCCGCCGGAGGAGAAAAGGGGTACCCGTACTTCCAGTGCCTCAAGAGAAACAGTCGCTTTGCCTGGACTGATGAGTGCGAAGCGGCTTTCATTAAGCTGAAGGAGTACCTGGCGACGCCACCGGTTCTCTGCAAGCCGGTAACGGGCGTGCCCCTCCGGTTGTATTTTACTGTAGCGGAGCGGGCCATCAGTTCTGTGTTGGTCCAAGAGCAGGACCAGAGTCAGAAGCCCATCTACTTTGTAAGCAAGGCCTTACAGGGGGCTGAGACAAGGTACCAAGCACTGGAGAAGGCGGCGCTGGCGGTAGTGTTTTCTACTAGGAGGCTCCGTCATTACTTCCACAGTTTTACGGTGGTAGTGATGACCAATCACCCCATACAGAAAGTGCTGCAGAAACCCGATGTGGCAGGAAGGATGGTACGCTGGGCAGTGGAGCTGTCAGAATTCGACATACAGTACGAGCCTAGAGGACCCATCAAAGGGCAGGTGTACGCGGATTTTGTAGTGGAACTTTCGCCCGGAGGTGAGCAAGAGGTGGAAGCGAGTTCACAGTGGCTGCTCTCGGTTGATGGCTCCTCAAACCAACAAGGGAGTGGTGCGGGAATAGTGCTGGAAGGACCCGACGGCATACTGATCGAGCAGGCCTTGCATTTTGCCTTCAAGGCAAGTAACAATCAAGCAGAATATGAAGCCCTGATTGCAGGAATGCTCTTGGCCAAGGAGATGGGCGCACAGAACCTCCTAGTGAAGAGCGACTCTCAGTTGATTACGGGGCAGGTGTCGGGTGAGTTCTAGGCGAAGGACCCACAGATGGCGGCGTATCTAAAATACGTCCAGTTGTTGAGAGGGGCGTTCAACGCTCTTGAGTTAATACACGTCCCGAGGGAGCAGAATGCCAGAGCTGACCTGCTCGCAAAGCTGGCAAGCTCAGGCAAGGGGGGTAGACAGAGGACAGTGATCCAGGAGACTCTCAAAGCTCCGCGTCGATCCGTGGAAGACAACAGGGTGGATGTCCTCCAGATTTATGCATCAAGGGGAAGGTCGAGGAGTCATTCCTCATTGACCCAAGATACGCAGAGGGCGCCCCGCATCAGTATATACGCGGGTGTGTCTGAGGAAGAGCAGATGCAGGTCTGTGTCCTGTCCAAGGGAGACACCTGGATGACGCCCTATAAACGATACCTGGCGGATGGGGCCCTTCCAGTGGACCCTGAAGAGGGTAAGAAAATCAAAAGAAATGCCGCAAGATATACTTTGGTGGATGGGGTGCTGTTCAGGCACGGTTTCACTCACCCTATCCTAACATGCGTCAGTGGCGATGAGTGCACCAGGATAATGGCGGAGCTACACGAAGGTATCTGCGGAAGCCATGTAGGAGGAAGGTCCTTAGCCTCCAAGGTAATACGCGCAGGTTTCTTCTGGCCAACAGTGAAAGAGGATTGCGCACGGCACGCCCAGCGGTGTAAGCAATGCCAAAAGCACGCCGACTGGCACAAGGCGCCGCCAGAAGAGTTGCGGTCCATATACAGCCCGTGGCCTTTCCACACATGGGGAATTGACATCCTGGGCCCTTTCCCACTGGCAATCAGGCAGATGAAGTATCTGATCGTCGCCATAGAATACTTCACTAAGTGGATAGAGGCAGAGCCCGTGGCACAAATCACTGCGCATAAGGTACAGCATTTTGTGTGGAGAAACATCATGTGTCGCTTTGGCGTACCCAGGCGCCTGATATCTGACAACGGGACCCAGTTCGCCAGTCAGCAGTTGAGAAATCTGTGCGCTGAACTGGGAATCAAGCAAGTGTTCGCGTCGGTCGGACACCCCCAGACCAATGGACAAGTAGAGTCAGCAAACAGAGTTCTGCTGAGGGGGTTAAAAAGAAGGTTAGAGAAGGCCAAAGGGGCGTGGGCGGAAGAGGTGCCAAGGATTGTATGGGCATACCACACCACGCCCCAATCCTCTACTATGGAGACGCCTTTCAGTTTGGTGTACGGGTTGGACGCGATGATTCCAGTAGAAATACACGAAAGCTCAGCGCGTTTTCAAAACTTTGTGGTGGAGGAATCTAATGAGGAGAGACGGGTAAACCTGGATCTGCTAGAAGAGGCCAGGGAAGAAGCTAGAATAAAAGCTGAAGCGATGAAGAGAAGAGTGGAGCGGCAATATAGCTCTAAAGTAAAGCCGCGACAGTTTCAGGTGGGCGACCTAGTGATGAGGAAAGCTCATCCATACGAGTTGGAGAATAAGCTGTCTCCCAAGTGGACTGGGCCCTTCAGAGTTACTGAGGCTAAGAGCAACGGTTCGTACAACCTAGAGACTTTAGATGGAGGCCCTATCCCGCGCAGTTGGAATGCAGCCAACTTAAAATTTTATTTCAGTTGACTTATGTAAGCAGCATGTAACAATTTAGTTGAAGGGGACGCTCTTTTTCCCTTTCGGGGGTTTTTTAATGAGGTCACCCTAATAAATGGAAAAACCAGTTGAGAAAAAGAAGTGCCTTGGTTTTCAGCCTTTATCTTTCCTTGTTAGAAGTAATGTGATGCGCCGCCTAGGCCATGGTGTCGCCAAGGAAGAAGGCGTCGCCTAGGTCTTGGCGTCGCCCAGAAAGAAGGCGTCGCCCAAGTAAAAGCATGCATCGTTGGCAGAACGAGACGAAAGGAAGTCGCGCGGTATATGAAGCATATGCAAAGTAAAGTGGCGTTGTAAAGAATTATGATATTGGAAAGTTGTTGTTACAAGCAATGTTCAGTACAAAATGCAAAAACACAAACAAGCCACTTCTCAGCGCTCATCAGAGTCATCACTGGAGGAAGGCGAAGCCCCTTTTCCAGCCCGCAGCGCTCGAGTAAGTCGTGTCCTCTTTTCTTGGCTTATTTTCGAACCTGCACAAAGGGAACAAATGTATTAGAGACACCGTGAAGAAAGACAGGCACAGTTAGAAAGTAACGAAGGCCGAAGTTGCCTAAGGCAGTGGTTCTCACATATGTACTTCTCAAGAGTCCTAGCGTTGAACTCCAAGCTGATCACCGTAGCAGAGTCAAAGCCTCCCGCCTCAGCAAGAATCCGACAAGCTATTTGATCACTTGGAGCCAGATTCTTGAGGGGTTTGGCTTTGAGGGCCTTTTCCTCTCTCACCCAGTACAGCGGAAACCCATCCAGAGCGTCGGGAACAAGGTCAGTACGACAGATCTTGAAGAACCGGCCTTTCCACCCGGTGAACGAGCTCTGGAAAGGTGTGAAGAGAACCCTCCCGGGCACGTTACTGAGAGTTACCCAGAGGTTGTGTCTCTCTCTCTTCACCTCAAAGAAATGAAGAAAGAGGTCAACCGAGGGTGCACAACCCAGAAACCCGAAGAGAACGTCGAAGGCTTTTACAAAGGCCTAGCTGTTGGGGTATAACTGGGCCGGAGCAACGTTGATCTCCGTCAGCAGTTCCTTCTCGAACCAGGAGAAGGGTAAGCGCACCCCGATGGTCTTGAACGCCACCTGGTAAAAGTAAAAGAAAGGGACCCCGTCGTTGGCCCGTTCGTCTCCACACACTGGCTCCCCAGAGTGCAAGGGAGCACAGCGATGTCGTCATCGTGCCTCCTTGCGAAGGCCCGGTGGTCATAAGAACATAACTCCCCTTTGTGTTCCCGTACGGCCCTGGTGGAGAGCAAGCATGAACACTCATCAAGAAGTTCACTCGAGGCCCAAGGGTACAAGTCTTTGGGACGGACCCTGGAGGAAGCATCGTGAGAAGACATTCTTTAACAAGATCGGGATGGCCAGAAATGCAAGAGTTGAGCGAGGGGAGCGAAGGTTAGAACAACCCTTCGACAGAGAAGAAAGGGTGCAAGAAGGAAGGGTGCAAGGAGAAAGAACGCAAGTAGGTTATGAAGAGTGAGAAAAGGATGAAGATAGTTCCAGAGTTTGAAGAGTTAAATAAAGCGGTTAGAGCGCCAAACGATGCGAACGGATGCACCGCGCGATTGATACACGTGGCAAAAGATGAAAGGATGACGCTGGCACCACTGGTTTAAATCAGAAAACGTCGTATCAGCAGAATATCCAGTGGTACGATGCGCCGTCGAAAGTGAGCTAGGGGTACAGCAGGAGTCAGGAAATGGAATGACTAGATACCCCATCAACCATGCAAGCAGCGCCACGTGGATCAAGTCGAATGACAGAAGGTCCCATCAGCTATACAAGGAGCGCCACGTGGATGGCAAGGCAAAGCCTTGGGCTCTTCGCTGTTATCAGGCGTTGACCAAGGCAAGAATTAAGGTCAATGTTGAAGTAAAGGTAACGCCCGAGGCGTTGCCAGGAAGGACGTAAAGGGCGACGACAGCGCGAGATGTTGCGGGCGTCGCCAACCCAAATACCGACTGGCGTCACCTCCCCGATACCCACAGGAAGGAAAGACTATGGGGGAAGACGAAAGCAAAGAAAAGCAAAGTTAGTCACAGGCGTCGCCTCCCCGATACCCACAGGTAGGAAAGACTGTGGAGGGAGACGAGACCGTCAAACGCCAGCGAGTCACTGGCAGGGTGTTCCCCGATACCTATGGGCAGGAAAGACCATGGAGGGAACAGACCCCCACAGCACTCAGCGTTTTAGACACCCGGGGACGATACGGTGCTGCTTTAGCAGGCCTCTCCTTAGGCGTGGGCGCCGAGCGTTAAAAGATCAAAGAAAGGACCTTTCGGTATCAGAGACGTCCCGTGGACGATACGGCGCCACTTAGTGAGCCTCTCCATGGGCGTGAGGGTTGGCGGGCGACCTTACCCGATCATACCGAACCGCCCAACGAAGTGAAAGAAATGGGCAGAACCCAGATAAAGTAAGTGAAGCGCGTGAAGGGAAAATATGAGAATGAGATCGCATAGGCAGAATCGTATGTGACAAAGAAATAAAGGCAACCATACGAACGTCCCAAATCAGTAACAAGAGTGCGGATAGTTCAAAGAATTACAAGTTTTGAC
Organism: Phaseolus vulgaris; assembly: GCF_051622355.1. Taxonomy (NCBI): domain Eukaryota; kingdom Viridiplantae; phylum Streptophyta; class Magnoliopsida; order Fabales; family Fabaceae; genus Phaseolus; species Phaseolus vulgaris. Next base: position 23,475,133 of record NC_143500.1, read on the forward strand.
AGATAAAATCAAAAAACGAAGGTAAAGAATGAAGAGTTAAGCTTGAAGAGGAAGGTGGCGGATGAGGGGCAGCGGTTCAGTCGTTCAAGTCCATGGGCACGACCTTCCCGTCGACGACGTGGTGTGTGGGGTCGCAGTTCGAAAGGTTGACGCCAGGATTCTCGCAGGACGCCTGGGTCAGGGCCTCTTGGAACCCCTCCTCGAAGGTACCCGCCATCTCCTGGATAAGGGACTTTTTCTCCTTCTCCAGTTCCTCAATGGCGGCGTCTCCAGAGGCCACCTGTTTCTCCAGAGCCTCTTTCTCCACGCGAAGCCGGCTAACCTCGACCCGCAGTTTGTCGTAGTCAACTCGGAGAAGGTCCATAGCTTTGTCCTGGGTGGCCATTTCCTCCTCCATCCGCTCCACCTTGGCAGCCTGTTCACAGCAACGGTCCTTCAGGTCCTTGTGAGTTTCTGCATCCGCTTTGACCAATTCCTGAAGACCCGCCACCTGTACTTGGAGAGCAACCTCCCGAGTGTAGAAGCCTGCCTGGAGCTCCAATGCCTCCGCCAGTTGCCTCTCTGTTTCCGCTTTGGACTCTTGTATTTGTCTTAGAGAAGTTTGATAGGCTTCGTTCTGGCGTCCCAGGGTCCTCATTTCCTCTTCCAGAGTAGATGCTTTTGTTTCCAAGGCTTGGAGGGTATGAGCTTGCAGGACCGCGTTTCTGGCCTAGGAGCGCCATTCAAGGGCCACCGCCAGGAAGGCCCCCAAGTAGAAAGGCATGCCTTCCCTCCTGTCGGTACCTTCTGGCATAGTCCCGCCACTGAAACCCCTCATCAGATGCATGATTGGAGGAGGGATGGCGATGAAGTCGGGGGCAGCAGCGTCGGGAGCCGGGGAAGCAGTGGTTTCTGGCGGCGGCGGAGGCGGCGCAGATTCAGCACCTTCGCCCCTTTCCTCTTGGAGAATCATAGGAGGGAGTGAGGTTGCGCTTGGAGGGTTGTCCATAAAGGGGTTCCGTCCCTGTGGCGACGTCTCTACCAGAAGAGGAACCCGCGCAGATTTTCTCCTTCTAAAGGGTGCCACGCCCTCTGATTCCTCATCATCTGACAGAACCTCCAAAACACTTTTCCCTTTGTCAAGAGGGGTTGGAGCCGGTGACGAGGCCGCAGCTAGGGGAACGGCGGCGATAGGCGGAGGAGAATTGGGAGTTGGAAGCACTTTGGAGCCAGGTGGAGACGTCGGAGATGGGCTAGAAGCAGCTTCAGCAATGACTGGAGGCGGCGGTGACGGAGCCGGTGGGAGAACCGGATTGGCAACGGGGCTGGAGGAGACGCCTGCCTTGGCGGCATGAGCCTCCTTCAGTGCTTTCACCAACATTATTCTTTTGGAAACGCCCATCACTGATCCTATATCAAGACAGGCCAAACAACAAGGATTAGCACTAGAACAGTTATGCGAATTCACAATACATGAAGAGGCGTGAAAATGCAAGTAACATTGTACAGCGAAAAATGGTAGCATAAGTTTAATTCAGATGAATCAGAAGGAAGATTCTATGGCCAAATACATGCAGATAACCACAACAACTAATGCATCATAAATCACCAAGAGCAGATACCGAAGTAGGTAGAAAGCCCATGGGCATTGAATTCGTTCGCGATGAGTTTGGCGGTATCGAAGACTATTCCCAGTCCCGCCAAGGCTTTGCATACATCCCGGTCAGGCAGGGCGAGCTCGTCTAGAGCCATGGGCTTCATGGTTATAGGTTTGTCTGTCCAGTACAGGGGAAAGCCCTCTAGGATGGAAGGATCGCGCTTGGTCGCGCGTACCTTGAAGAATTTTCCCTTCCATCCTTTGAACGAATTCTGGAAGAGCGTAAGGATGATGCGCCCGACGATGCCAGAAAAGCTCATCCAGAGACTCTTCCCTTGCTTCTTTACCTCGAAGAAGTGAAGAAAAACGTCCACGGAGGAAGGAACGCCTAGATAGCCGCAGAGAATTTGGAACCCCCTCACGAAAGCCCAACTGTTGGGATGGAGTTGGGCGGGAGCAGTGTTTATCTCTGTCAGTAGCTCTTTTTCGAAGGGAGTGAGGGGTAGACGCAGGCCCACCCTGTTGAGCACCATCTGATAGAGGAAGAAGAAAGGGCATCCCCCAGTATCCCGTGAGTCCGCACAAACGGGCATCCCAGATCGCACCCGGCTTACCAGGACTTGGGAGTCGTGATTTTTGTGGAACGCATTGAAGTTATAGAGGGCAGGGTCCCCCCTATGAGCCTCAACGTCCTCAACAGAGTTCAGGAGGGAACATTCGTCCAGAAGTTCGTCGGGGGCCCAGTCATATTCGCCCTTATAATGAGACTTGGGGAGCGGGGGAGGCGCGGTGGTCTTGGTTTTCGCCATCAACGCCAATGCTGAAGATCAAAAGAGAAAGAAAGGGTTCAGAGAAAAGGGGTTTGGGGAGAAGAAAAGGGGAAAATGGAAGAACCCTAGGAGCGCCCTACCCACAAGAGAACGAAGGGAAGCGAGAGGAACAACGAAGCATACAAACAATATCCAGAGAAATACGAGAATAACAACAGTCCCAGGCAGTTTCCGATAATGCGACGAAAGTGAAGAGTTGTGAGTGCTCGAAACCATACCTTTGCTGTTGAAATGGAGGCGGTAGGAGAGCGCAGGAAGGGGAGAATCGCAATTGCAGAGAAAAAAGGTTTTGGAGGCGATGAACAGTGCAAAGTAGCAGAGTGAATGAATGTAACAGTAGGGTGAGCGCGGGGTTTGGAGTAACTTAAACGTTACATTTCGCAACTCAAGAGGCGCTAACTAAGGGCCGCACGATCGGGCCACGCGTTAGAGGGTCGATTGCCCAGGGGAAACGTAAAGGTCCCTAGAGGAGGACCACGCGATGGGCCACGTGGCGCGCGATCAAGGGTAGCCCAAAAGGCGTTATCATCCCCATTTCAGGGAATGTCCAATCGGTCATTAAGAATACCCTGTGGTTCAGAAAGTGTCGCGTCAGTAATTCGAAAAATTGTTGAGTCAGCAGAGAATGACACGTCATCAGGAACGCACGCGGATGGTGGGGGCAAGGCTTTAGTCTTTGCGCTGAAGACAAGTCTTCGGCTTAAGACTGGGGGGCTTGTGTACCGTCCCGTATCAGGGCGTTGACTAAGTCAAAGTCAACGACTGGAAAGTCAAAGTCAACTCAAGGTGTCACCCAGGTGTAGAGACGCCAAGAGGAAGCATCGCCAAGATAGGACAAGGCGTCGCCAAGGCAAGGCGTCGCCTGGGTGGAGGCGTCGCCAAGGCAAGGCGTCGCTTGGGTGGAGGCGTCGCCCAACCAGGGCTTAGCCAGATCAAACAGTGTAAAAGTAAGGCAATCACGGTATGGTTCCCCGATACCCATGGGTAGGAAAGACCATGGAGGGAGCGACGCCGTGGGAAAGCCTCAGGACCCGATATCTCGGGAAAGTGATAAAGAGAAGGAAAAGGTGGCTTCAAGGCCATAGTGATAGTACCAGTGAAGGGCAGCCTGACTCGTGAAGTACCCCTGCCGCCCCAGAGACGCCTTCGGGACAGATACGACCCAAGAGGAAGGTCACGCCCAGGATAACCGGGTGCAGGGTGCGAGAGGAAGGCAGATACGCTCTCAGAGTAAGTGGCTAGATACTTGGGGGCATGAGTTGGCACCCAAAAGGCCACCCCTAGCGCAGTAGCACTCTCAGCAGGAGGACTCACACGTAGAAACGTCCCCAGGTGGGCCGAAGCGCCCCCAGATGGGGTCATGGCGTCGTGAGGCCCTCCACGTGTACGACAGCCATGCCAGAATAGAAACACCCTTTAGTCAGGTGCCAGGTAATTAAAAGTTATTCAATACAGTTTCCCTTTCGAGCATTCAGGTACTATAATGGCTCCCGAGCGTTTCAAACGTCTTAAATGCGCTACGTTTTTAATTAAGCGCTTTAATGAGTGCGTTACGTTTGTGATTAAAAGCGCTTTAAGGCGCTTTAAATGCTAGGGTAGTTTAAATAGCGCGGAGAATGTTGGAAAAAAGGTTGGAACCTTTGGCAAATTTACGAGAAACTCTCTGGTTGCTTGCCCGTGCTTTAAGATTACGTACAAGTGACTGGAGAATATTTTTGCCTGAAGGAGACAACACACACACATATACACAGTTCTTTTACCACCTTCAGAGTGCCACACGCGGTGCTCAGATACGTGGGTGGACAGTTTTTTGGTGTTTCTTGCTGGCTGACTTGAGCGTCGGAGTGCACACGGCCGCTAGGGCGCCTCTTTGTCCCCTTTTTTGCAGGAATCCGCGGGCAACCAGCGGGAAGGAGACCTCAGCTAACGGTTGAGGTCGTGCACGAAGACGTCCCGGTCAACCGGACGGAACATTTACAAAATCAGCTTTGATTACTCCTTCCTTATGCACAAAATCTTGTGGATTAGGAAGGGGTATCAAATCCATAGGTGTGAGAGGATTAAAACCATATACTACTTCAAAAGGAGAAGCATTAGTAGTCTTGTGAACTACTCTATTGTAAGCAAATTCAATGTGGGGAAGGTACTCATCCCAAGATTTGTGGCTGCCCTTCATGATAGCCCTAAGCATAGTTCCAAGAGATCTATTGACTACTTCGGTTTGCCCATCCGTTTGAGGATGACAAGAAGTTGAAAATTGTAGTCTTGTTCCAAGTTTACCCCAAAGAGTTTTCCAAAAGTGGCTTATAAACTTGGGATCTCTATCGGACACTATACTTCTAGGGAGACCGTGGAGTCTCACCACTTCTCTAAAGAAGAGTTTAGAAATATTTTGAGCATCATCTACTTTGTGGCATGGAATAAAGTGGGACATTTTGCTAAAACGGTCCACCACCACAAAGATAGAGTCATGGCCTCTTGCAGTCCTAGGAAGTCCTAAAATGAAATCCATGCTAATGTCTTCCCAAGGAGCATTTGCAATCGGCAAAGGGGTGTAGAGTCCATGCGGCATTGTTCTAGACTTTGCTTTTAAACATGAGATACATCTAGAACAATGTCGTTGGACATCTTTCCTCATGTGTGGCCAACAAAATTTTGCTTTTAAAAGATCTAGAGTCTTATCAACTCCAAAATGGCCCATGAGTCCCCCCTCGTGTGATTCTTTGACAAGGAGTTTTCTATGTGTTCCTTGGGGAATGCAAAGTTTTCCCTCTTTAAAAAGATATCCCTCGGACACATAGTAACCTCCTTGCGCTCTATGTAGACATTGGGCATAGATGGATGAGAGTTCTTGATCTTCTTGGTAAAGCTCTCTTATGTGGTCAAATCCAAGAATTTGGGCACCCAATTTTGAAAGGAGTGTATGTCGTCTTGAAATAGCATCGGCCACTATATTGGTGCTTCCTTTCTTGTATTTGATTACATAAGGAAATTGTTCAAGAAATTCCATCCATTTAGCATGTCTCTTGTTGAGCTTGTGTTGGCCCTTTAAATATTGTACCGCCCTGGTGGTCGGTAGTGATGACGTGGCACCCTGCTACAGTATAGGCGTGTTGGCAAGGCGCCAGGTTGGCAAAAGGGAAGGAAGTCGGGGGGCTCGTGAAGCCGCCAGTTATTAAGTTGGCGTGTTCCGATCTCCAGCATATCAGAATAGGCGAGAAGGTCGCCAGATGGGTTAAATACGAAGTCGCCAGATGTGAACTCGGGCGACCAAGCAGTTGGAGATCGCCGGAGAAAGCACATCGCCGAAGATGAAGGAGAAGTAAGTTATGAAGGCGGCCGGCGAGACCAGAGGGAAGGTGTATGAGGACACCCTAACTCGCCAACTCCAGTAGAGATCGCACTCCCAAGTTAGCTATGCACTGGGCAGTACCATGCATAAGTAACTTAGCCAAAATGAGAGTAGAAGCAGCGCCAAGTCAAGGAGGCTCCAGATGATGGCACGTGTACGACTGGATGCAAGCCACGTGTCCAGGTCTGTAACTGCCAGGAGAGAGAAAACAACCAGGTATATAAGAGTTCTCAACAGACTTTCTGAGGTACGCATGTTCAGTTTATACTCTTTACGCTTGCGAGTTGTAGAGCTGACTGTGAGAGAGGATTTGCACGGTTCTTGTTCTCTTAGTATTTGGTGATACCGTCACTGACTTGGGCGTTGAAGTGCGATCGGCCGCAGCGGCGCCGCTCTGTTTCTTTACAGGTTCTTGAGGTGGATCTCGAAGAGGAACGGAGGTTCGAAGCGGTGCACACGTCGATCCTTTGACGAGGCAGTCTTCAGCGTTCTGGTCAACAGGCAGGATCATCAGGCGCCCACCGTGGGTCCGTGTAAAACTTGCTCCCATCTACAGCGTGAGTTCTTGGAGGTTTTCGAAGTTTTCTGCGTGGTTGTGTGCTGGTGCAACCATCGCTCGCTGTTTGCTTGAGTTTCGTTCGGTGAGTTCGCGTTTTATACCGTTCGTTTGGGTTTTCGATCGGTGAGGTGAGGTTTTACTGCTGTTTGCGCGTAATTTGTTTGGTGGAGTTCGAAGTTCTTTCGCTCGTTTGGTTGTCCGTGGGAAACGCTGGTTTCTGGTGAAGTCGTGGTTTTCTTTGAAGGTTTACGGTGTTCTTGAGTTCTCTTGCGCAGTTTCGCACAGTTTTCTCCAACTGATCGCTGAATCGATCGTGGTTGAGGTGTCGTTCGCTGCATTCTGTGATTCGCTGAGTTTCATGAGAAAAATGAGAAGCAATCGCTCAAGTCCAGTTGCGCCCGTCGCTGCCGAAGGCGCCGCTGCCATGACCATGGCGCAGATGGCAGAGATGATGCGTTCGTTGCAGGCAACTGTGGAAGCCTCACGCGTAGAGCAGGCGAGAATGCATGAGGACCTGGTCGCCTCTCGCGCCAGGAACGAGGAGCTCAGCAAGGTGACTGAGGAGCTGCGTCAAGCTCTTCAGGAGCAGCAAGGGCGTTCTTCTGCTGAAGAGGTGGCGCCGTCATCGCCACCTCGTGTTTTCCCTATGCCTTTTGTTCAGGCGATTACTGACACGCCTATTCCTACGAGCGTGGTTCCGGTTAAGGCTGTCTTTACAGGCGTGGAGGATCCAGAGGCTTATCTAACCACGTTCCATACGCAGATGATGCTGTCGGGAGGGTCAGACGCCGTCTACTGCAAGATGTTCGTGAGTACGCTCCAGGGAACGGCGATGGAGTGGTTTGTGAGCCTGCCTAACGGCCACATAACCAATTTTCAACAGTTCTCGAAGATTTTTGTCGAGCAGTACATCGTGAATAAGGCACCGCCTAGGGTGTCTTATGATCTGTTCGATATAAGGCAGTACCAGGGGGAGTCCCTCAGAGACTACCTGAATCGCTTTGGGGCGCAGATGGTCAGATCGCCGGCCAAGGATGAAGAAATGCTGGTCTATGCCTTCAAGAAGGGCGTGCTGCCAGGACCATTCTGCGAGGCCTTGATCAGGGCTCACCCCGCGACGTTTGCTGAAGTCAGGCGACTTGCGGTGGCTCACATCGCCGATGAAAGTGAGGTCGCTGAGAAGAGAGGGAGCCTGGCTCCCGCTAGGCCACGCGCCCAGACCAGAATCCAGCCGCAAAGGGTGCTGGAAACAGCGGCGGCGGCCAGGAAGGACCAGAGGACTCGCCATCCTTACGATAGGAGAAACAAGGGAAGGAGCCAAGCACGCCAGCAACCAGCACGCCGGGAATACAATCGCCCGCCTAAGCACAAGTTTGTCATGGGACTAGCGGATCTGATCGCCATTCCTAACATATCTGCTAGGTTGAAAGCGCCTGAGAAGGTGGGCGACAAGGTGCTGGGGTCAAAGCCAGATGCCTAGTGTGAGTTTCACCAAGCCTATGGCCACGCTTTGGACTCGTGTTTGTCTTTGGGATATCAGCTCGACGATCTGGTTAAGAGCGGGTTCCTAAATGACTATCTGCTGGACAGGAGGACGGGGGGAGCGTCGAGTTCCCAGCCCGCAGGTGGAGAAGCCCAGCAACACGAGATGCCTATCCACGGGGAGATCCACACCATTGCAGGGGGCTTCTCAGGTGGTGGATGCACCGCATCGCAGAGGAAGAAGTACGCGCGATCGGTGATGACAGTGGATATGTTTGAAGATCACTCGCCGGAAGTGGACATTACGTTCACCAAACAGGATCTTCGGGACGTTGTGCCCCGTGACAACGATCCCATAGTCATTTCGTTGGTTACGGCGGGAAGGAAGGTCCACAGAGTTCTGGTGGACCAAGGGAGCTCGGCAGACGTGATGTTCTGGCCGACTTTCACGCAGCTGGAGTTGCCCCTTGACTAGCTAAGGCCCTATGGAGGGTGCCTATATGGGTTCGCTGGTGACCAGGTGGAGGTCAGGGGGTACATTGAGCTGAGAACCACGTTTACAGATGAGGCTGGGTCGAGGACGGAGAAAATCAAGTACCTCATTGTGAACGCTCCTTCAGCATACAACATCCTGTTTGGAAGGCCCACGCTTAACAGGATAGGCGCCATCCCGTCGACTCGGCACATGAAGGTAAAGTTGCCGTCCATGGAAGGGGTGGTGATCACGATCAAGTCTGATAAAAAAGAAGCGAAAAAGTGCTATGAGAATAGCCTGAAAAACAAGAGATCGGTGAGTTATGTAACAACCACCCCACCTCCCGGTGTGAAGCCCAGATCGACGGTAACAGAGGAGGCCGCCGGAAGAGATGTGGAGATGGTGGACGCTGAGCTGGGGAGAAGAATGCTGGTCTGGAGGAGGAAGAGGAGCGGAATCGCCCTGAGGAAGCGAGGGAGCAGGGAATCGCCAGGGCGGTGATCGCCAGAGAATCCAGGCCAAAACCTGTCGAGCAGTGGCTCGAAAAGGATATCGGAGGAAAGATCTTCAAGCTGGGAAGATCTCTGGAGGTCGAGCTCCAGGACCAGATCGCCAAGGTGATTGAGCGGCATCTGGACGCGTTTGCATGGTCCGCTTCGGACATGCCCGGGACTGATCCCGACTTCTTGTGCCATCATCTGGCGATGGACAACTTGATGAAACCAGTGCGACAAAGGAGAAGAAAGTTCAATGAGGAGAGGAGGCAGGCGATCAGGGACGAAACACAGAAACTCCTCGCTGCAGGCCACATCAGGGAAGTCCAGTACCCTGAATGGCTGGCAAATGTCGTGCTGGTAAAGAAGAGTAACGGGAAATGGCGCATGTGCGTCGATTTCACCGACCTGAACAAAGCTTGCCCAAAGGATTCGTATCCTTTACCAAGCATTGATGCCCTGGTCGATAGTGCGGCAGGGTGCAAGTTGCTGAGTTTCCTGGATGCCTTCTCGGGATACAATCAGATCAAGATGCATCCCATGGATGAAGAGAAGACAGCCTTCATGACGGGGAGATCGTGCTACTGCTATAAGGTGATGCTGTTTGGGCTGAAGAACGCGGGGGCCACGTACCAGAGGCTGATGGATCGAGTACTTGCACCAATGCTGGGAAGGAACGTGCAAGCTTACGTCGATGACATGGTCGTGACCTCGCTGGAAAAAAGCAAGCACGTTGCAGACTTGGAAGAATTGTTCACGACGATCGCCAAGTTCAAGTTAAAGCTCAATCCGGAGAAATGCATTTTCGGCGTGGAGGCTGGAAAGTTTTTGGGTTTCCTCTTGACTGAAAGAGGAATAGAAGCCAACCCAGACAAGTGTGCCGCCATCTTGGCGATGAGGAGCCCAGCTACGGTGAAAGAAGTCCAGCAGCTAACAGGTCGGATGGCAGCCCTATCTCGCTTCGTGTCAATTAGCGGAGAAAAGGGGCATCCTTATTTTCAGTGTCTGCGGCGCAATAATAAGTTCGTTTGGACGAAAGAGTGCGAGGAAGCTTTCGTCAAACTGAAGGAGTATCTGGCGAGCCCGCCGGTTCTGTGCAAACCGCTGGTGGGAATCCCTCTCAGGTTGTATTTTGCTGTGACTGAGAGGGCGGTGAGTGCGGTGCTCGCCCAGGATCAAGATCAGGCTCAGAAGCCTATTTATTTTGTGAGCAAGGTGTTGCAGGGCCCAGAAACGAGATATCAGGCCCTGGAGAAGGCTGCACTGGCCGTGGTATTTTCGGCGAGGAGGTTGCGCCACTACTTCCATAGTTTCACAATACTGGTGATGACTGACCTGCCCATCCAGAAGGTCTTGAAGAAACCTGACGTTGCGGGAAGGATGGTGAAGTGGGCCGTAGAGTTGTCAGAGTTTGATATCAAATATGAGCCCCGAGGCCCGATCAAGGGGAAAATCTTTGCAGATTTCGTGGTTGAGCTCTCATCAGAGGCGACGCGGGTTGAAGGAGACGATTTCCGTTGGGTACTTTCAGTGGATGGATCGTCGAACCAGCAGGGCAGCGGTGCTGGAGTCATATTGGAGGGACCCAATGGCGTGCTGATCGAACAATCTTTGAGATTTGCCTTCAAGGCCAGTAACAATCAAGCAGAGTATGAGGCGCTGATCACCGGAATTTTGCTGGCCAAGGAGATGGGAGCTAGGGTGCTGATGGCTAAGAGTGACTCGCTGCTGGTCACGGGGCAAGTAACAGGCGAGTTCCAGGCTAAAGATCCACAAATGGCGGCTTACTTGGCATATGTGCAGGAATTGAGGAGTTCCTTTGCCTCCTTTGAAGTAGTACATGTGCCCAGAGAGCAGAATGCCCGAGCTGACTTGCTTGCTAAGCTCGCCAGCTCAGGCAAGGGGGGTAGGCAGAGGACGGTGATTCAAGAAACTCTAAAGACGCCAAGGGCATTTGTAGCAGATCACCTGGTCCTTCAGATAAGCAAGTCGACGAAGAAAGCAGCGAGAAGCCATAAGTCCTTGACGCAAGAAACTCTGAGATCGCCGAGAATTAGAGCATGTCGAGGAGAGAAGGTGAATGTGATGCAGGTCTGCGCCACCCATGAGCCAGACACTTGGATAACACAGTACAAGCGGTGCCTGGCAGATGGCCTCCTCCCACTGGATCCGACAGAAGCTAGGAAGGTAAAGAAAAATTCCAGCAAGTACACATTGATTGATGGCGATTTGTACAGGTTTGGGTTCACTCACCCGCTCCTGGAATGCGTACACGGCGAGAAGTGCACGAGGATCATGGCAGAGCTCCACGAGGGTATATGCGGAAGCCACGTTGGGGGTCGAGCCCTGGCCGCGAGGACTCTCCGTGCAGGCTACTACTGGCCATCGATGAGAGAAGATTGCAAGAAGTATGCCCAGTGTTGCAAACAATGCCAACAGCACGCCGATTGGCACAAGGCACCTCCCGAGGAGTTGAAGTCGATCTATAGCCCTTGGCCGTTTCATACTTGGGGAATCGACATCCTGGGACCTTTCCCGCTGGCGATCAGGCAGATGAAGTACTTGGTGGTGGCGATTGAGTATTTCACCAAGTGGATTGAAGCAGAACCAGTGGCCCAGATCACCGCACACAAGATCGAAGGTTTCGTGTGGAAGAACATCGTGTGCCGGTTTGGAGAAGTAAGTTATGAAGGCGGCCGGCGAGACCACAGGGAAGGTGTATGAGGACACCCTAACTCGCCAACTCCAGTAGAGATCGCACTCCCAAGTTAGCTATGCACTGGGCAGTATCATGCATAAGTAACTTAGCCAAAATGAGAGTAGAAGCAGCGCCAAGTCAAGGAGGCTCCAGATGATGGCACGTGTACGACTGGATGCAAGCCACGTGTCCAGGTCTGTAACTGCCAGGAGAGGGAAAACAACCAGGTATATAAGAGTTCTCAAAAGACTTTCTGAGGTACGCATGTTCAGTTTATACTCTTTACGCTTGCGAGTTGTAGAGCTGACTGTGAGAAAGGATTTGCACGGTTCTTGTTCTCTTAGTATTTGGTGATACCGTCACTGACTTGGGCGTTGGAGTGCGATCGGCCGCAGCGGCGCCGCTCTGTTTCTTTGCAGGTTCTTGAGGTGGATCTCGAAGAGGAACGGAGGTTCGAAGCGGTGCACACGTCGATCCTTTGACGAGGCAGTCTCCAGCGTTCTGGTCAACAGGCAGGATCAAATATTTTAAAGACTCGTGATCACTATGGATGACAAACTCTTTGGACACAAGGTAGTGTTCCCAAGTCTTTAGGGCTCGCACAAGAGCATAGAGCTCTTTGTCATAGGTGGGGTAGTTGAGGGTGGCACCATGGAGTTTTTCACTAAAATAAGCAATGGGGTGTCCACCTTGCAACAAAACCGCACCTATGCCTACCCCCGATGCATCACACTCTATCTCAAAAGTTTTGGAAAAATTTGGGAAAGATAGGATGGGTGCATTGGTGAGTTGAGCTTTTAGCCTTTGAAAGGCTTGCTCATGCTTTTCATTCCAACAAAATGCAACATCTTTTTTAACAAGTTCATTCAAAGGAGAGGCTAGGCTAGAAAAATTAGGCACAAACCTTCTATAGAAGCTAGCTAACCCATGAAAACTTCTTACATCACTTACATTTTGTGGAGTTGGCCACTCGCGGATGGCTTTGATTTTCTCGGGATCTACATGCACCCCCTTATTGTTTACTATGAAGCCTAAGAAGACTACACTATCTACACAAAAGGTACACTTATCCCTATTTGCAAAAAGACTATTTTTCCTAAAAACTAGAAGAACTTCCCTAAGGTGACTTAGATGGTCTTCTAGGGTTTTACTATATACTAAGATATCATCAAAGTAAACTACTACATATTTACCTATACAATCCCTCAAGGTGTGATTCATAAGCCTCATGAATGTACTTGGGGCATTAGTAAGCCCAAAGGGCATCACCAACCACTCGTATAATCCAAATTTGGTGGAGTTGGCCACTCGCGGATGGCTTTGATTTTCTCGGGATCTACATGCACCCCCTTATTGTTTACTATGAAGCCTAAGAAGACTACACTATCTACACAAAAGGTACACTTATCCCTATTTGCTAAAAGACTATTTTTCCTAAGAACTAGAAGAACTTCCCTAAGGTGACTTAGATGGTCTTCTAGGGTTTTACTATATACTAAGATATCATCAAAGTAAACTACTACATATTTACCTATACAATCCCTCAAGGTGTGATTCATAAGCCTCATGAATGTACTTGGGGCATTAGTAAGCCCAAAGGGCATCACCAACCACTCGTATAATCCAAATTTGGTCTTAAAAGCGGTTTTCCACTCATCACCTTCCTTGATTCGAATTTGGTGATATCCACTTTTAAGGTCAATTTTGGAGAATAGAGTTGACCTATGCAATTCATCAAGCATATCATCAAGCCTTGGAATTGGATGCCTATACTTGATGGTGATGTTGTTGATTGCTCGACAATCACAACACATGCGCCATTTTCCATCTTTTTTTGGCACCAACAAGACAGGTACAGCACAAGGGCTTAGGCTCTTTTGAACCCAACCCTTCTCCAACAAGTTTTGAACTTGTGATTCTATCTCCTTTGTTTCCTCGGGGTTGGTTCTATAAGCAGGCCTATTTGGTAGGCTTGCCCCCGGAATAAAGTCAATTTGATGTTCTATCCCCCTTAGAGGAGGAAGCCCAATGGGCCCCTCATGGGAAAATAGATTTTCAAATTCACTCAAAAGATTTTCGATTTGAGGAGGTAAATTCATAAGTTCACTACTTGTGGCAGTGCATGTAAGTGCTCCTTTACAAAAGATAAGGCTTGGTTGTTCAACAAGAAGCAAATTTTCAAAAACGTTTTCAAGAGGCTTGTCTTGTTGTTCAACCTTGTGGGAAGGAACACTCTTCTCCCACGCCTTTCTATCCCTAAGGATTTTCTCTTTTTCTAGCGCTCTTTTTTTTTTTGTTTTCCTCATCCCTCTTTTGTTTCATTTGTATTTGGTCTTTTACCACTTGAGAATGTGGTAAAGGACTAAGCACAAACTTTTTATACTTATGGGTGAAGGAAATCTCGTTAGTGAGACCATCATGCAAGGTTTTTTTATCAAATTGCCATGGTCTCCCTAATAAGATATGGCAAGCTTCCATAGGCACTACATCACATAAAACTTTGTCCTTGTAGTTCCCTATGGAAAACTTGATTTCCACTTGCTTGTCTACATGTAGTTCCCCATTTTCATTAAGTCATTGAAGTTTGTAAGGTTTTGGGTGAGGAAACACTTGTAGCTTAAGCTTTTCAACCATCCTAGCACTACAACAATTACAACTAGATCCACTATCCACAATGAGAGAGCATATGTTTTCTAAAACATTGCATCTTGTATGAAATATGTTCTCTCTTTGTGTTTCAATGGATGTGCTAGGGTGATTGTTGAGGGTTCTCCTAATCATAAGCAATTCTCCCTCTAGTGGAGCTACCCTCTCATCCTCTCCCCCTTCCTCTCTCTCACTGGGCTCATCCTCGCCACTAGTGTACTCATCTACACCTTTAAGAAACAAAGTCCTTTGGTTTGGACATTGTGCTTGCACATGCCCCCTACCATAGCACTTGAAACACTTAACATCTCTAGCTCGGATGGGTGGGGTTGAGGTTTCTTTGGTGAAGGGCTTGGTAGGCTCTTTTGGTTTTTCCTTGGATGTACTACCCTCCCTTCTAAACTCTTTCTTGGGATAAAAGCTAGAATAGGGGCTCACCTTTTGACTTGATGTTTTGCGCAAGTTTTGTTGCTCAACTTTAATGCAAAGTTGAACCAAATCATTCAAGTCTTGATAAGGTAAAAGCTCTACTCTATCTCTTATCTCAAGTGATAGGCCACTAAGGAACCTAGCTATTGTGGTTTCCTCCTCTTCTCTAATGGATGCTCTCATCATGTAGAGCTCCATTTTTTGCCTATACTCTTCCACACTCATGTTCTTTTGTTGGAGTCTTTGGAGCTTGTCCATCAACTCCCTATGGTAGTAGGAAGGTATATGTCGACGTCTTAAGGCTCCCCTAAGGTCATTCCAATATGTAATGGAAGGTTCCCTATGAAGACGTCTTTCTCTTTCGAGAGAGGTCCACCGATACATGGCGTTCCCTTGGAAACTAAGGGTGGCTAAGGGTACCTTACGTTCCTCACTTACCCTATGGCAAGCAAAGAGTTGCTCTACCTTCATCTCCCAATCTAGATATATTTCTACATTTTCCTTACCATGAAAATGAGGTAGGTCTACTCTAGTTTCCCTTGGCACCTCTTGTTCCCTTTGCCTAGTTCTTCTAGGGGGTGGTTGGTAATAATCATTGATTCTACGGCTTCCCTCCCCTAGAGACTCAATACTTTGAGATGCATGAGTAAGCGTTTTTTTTTTATTTTTGTGTTTTTTGTGATTTCTCTTCTTGAGCTTTAGCCAACTCATTGATTTTGTTCTCATTCTCCAATTGTCTAAAAGAAATTAATTGGACCGCTTGTGATACTTCTTTCAAAAGAGTTTTCAAAGATTTTACTTCACTTTCTATAGACTTTGGAGAGTGAGGAGAAGAAGACATGGCTAAAACTTTGTGTATATAAGTGTTTTACTTTGAGAAAGTTTAGGAAAGTTAAAGAAGGTAGTTTTCCAGGTAAGGGAGGTGAGTCACAAAGGACTACTTAAGTACCAAGCCTTTTCCTTGCCAAAAACTATCCTCCAATATCTTCACACAAGACTTTCTCTTAGTGAAACACTTAGAACACAAATAAGTTGAGAAATAAATGCAAGAAAAACAATGTAAGCTAACTATGCAACAAAGCTAGTCGGTTTAGCACAAAATTTAAACAAAATTAAACATGCAAAGCGTTTCTACTAAAGCAATAGAATAGCAAATTCAAACAAGTAACAATTACTAAACAAGAATTGATGTGATTCCAATAGCCATATAGAGAAAGGTTCTTGACCTTCTTAGGAATCACCTTGAGTTGGACATTATAGAGGCACTTTTCTTAGAGTTGGATCATTGTTCTAAGACAAGAACTCACCAAAAACTAGTACCAAATCCCAAACTCATTTGGATGAACCAATTTTAGTCAAATTCAACCGAACAAAAAAGTAAGAAAAGCAAAGGAACAAGATGAATGGACTGAAATATAAAACTGCCGAACCAAAACTCATAAAAAAACAGCAAGAACACCAAACCAAAACTCAAGAACACAAGCTAACAAAAACAATAGAAAGAGAAGAAAGGAAGGAGAAGAGAGTGCTCATGAAGATGGAAGAATGTTGGATGATCTCGCCGCTAGAAGTGTGGAATGCTCCTAGATGAGAGTGATGCCGCCACTTGAGGACTCCAATGATCCATCAAGATAAGACTAGAGAAGAAGGCTCAAAGCTCTCCAAAGTTCACTCAAAATTTGAGTAGAGTTTTCTTAGATTAATTCCAATCTGAAATTTACAAAGAGAGCACCTCTATTTATAGCCTAAGGTGCTGAAATATAAGCTACACAAATTCAAAAACTCCCTCCTAAAAAGCTTCTAGAATTGGCGCCTAAAACAAAGCATGAGGAAGGTGTGACCTCTTCCTTCACTTTGGACCTCCTTTTCTACTCCTACACCTATCTACTAACACACCCCCCCTAAGACTCCTAACTAAAGACTAAAAGATGCTTTAACAATAGAGGTTTCTAATGTTTCCCTCTAAGCACCTTCAAACAAAATTCTTTATTATTTAAAACTTGGCCTTGCCCTTCATAGGATGGACTTGGGCTTGGGCTTGGGCTTTGGGCTTGGGCCTCTCTTTATTTTTATGTCTTCTATTAATTTTGAGAAGACTAGAAGGAAGAACTTCAAGTGTGATGGTGAATTGCCTCTTCCTTCATTAATAAAAACCTCCTTTACTTGACTCTCATCAAGAATGCTAGACTATTCGGCCCTAGGTGAGGCTTCTTGGACACTTAGAGCCCTTGAAGACACACTCACCGTCTAGAACGTAATTAAAAAGATAATTAACAATAAACCAAGTTGCAAAGGAAATAAGAGAACTCCCTTTGTTGATCCTCTTTTTGGTTAGTGCACTTCCTTGTAGTCTTTGCTTGTTGATCTTCCAAGTGTTTGTAGAGTTTTTTTTCAAGAATGCTTGTTTCGGCTTTGACCTTGTCTTCTCCTTAGAATGATGGTCTTTAATTCTCCAATTTCCAGCACCTAGCAAAGGGCTAAACCTTAACCAAATCAAGTTCCCATTCACATAAGCACCAAAGAAGAATAAATTCCAGCACCCAAATTAGAGGTCAAAGAACAAAAGCAAGAAACAAATTTAATTGAATAAAACAGTACCACCAAAAGGATTTAGATGATGACAACTAGAAAGAGAGTCAAGAAATTAAAGCAAACAAATAAAGGTACTCAATTAAAGGTTGGCACACAAAAGAATTCCTAAAGAGAAGCACTAGATTAGATGACCAAATAAAAAAAAACAGCACCACTGGAAAAATGTTGTGGGCCAGAAACGTGTTTGTTCCCCAATTTATGCTGAGCTGTATTTTTAAAATTTGACTCTGAAATTTGATATGCAAGATATTCAGGATCTTATCTAAAATCTGGCTTTTGAATCACTCAAAACGCATGCACCATTTTTTTTTAATAAATTTTGCAATTTTGGTGTTCAGTTAGGCCAGTTGGAGCGCCTCAGATTTGCACTCTGATTTTAAAAGATTTATCATTTTTTTTCTTTTGCTTCTTTTGACCTAATTCTTTTTTTGTCCTTTCTATAACACTTTAAACTTGCATATTCCAGAGAATCAAAATTTTCTTATGAGTGGAAATATTTTTCTGGATCAAAACAGCCAAAACAGAGAAGGTGAAAACAGGGGAATCTGAAAACTGGAAACAAAAACAACAAGATACCAAAGTTGAGACACAATGGAAATTTGTGAAATAGAATTTGTGTATGATCTAAACACAAATGGAACTCAAACTAAAATTAAAAAGGCACCAAAAGAGCAAAGAACAGCAGATTCAAGCAAATAAAGAGACCCAAAATCAAGAAACAATCAAGCCAAATAAAAGGACTACTATGAATTGTTGACAATATGGATGAACATGACTTGACAAAACATGTATAGATTCAGAAAATTAAAGACTCAAAGCATAATATGAACCAAATAATGAAAGCAATAAAGACTCAAAAGCCTAAAAGAAAATAGCAACTCAAGGTGTATGGAATCCTATCACAAATTGCACAAGAACTTGTTCAAGATCAATTGAACAAGAGTGCTTCGGTTGGATCTTCCACAAAGCACACCAAACAAATTAAAATGTAAAAAACAACAAGACAAGTATGGAAATTAAATGACAATATGAAATAAAGAAGAACTAAAATTGAAAAGACTAAGAGCTACTCATCTTGAAGAACCAAAGCTCATGATACCAAATGATGGCATTTCATGAAGTTCTTCTTGAATCAATGTAGAGTAATGGGGCGGAAGCAATGAATGAAGGTGAGCAAGATCCTCCTAGGAGTGGTGTTGATCTTGAAGGTGCATGAAGTGTATGAAGCTAGGGAGGTTCGGCCAACCCAAGGAGAGGTGAAGGAGATGAAGTTTAGAGCCTAGAATTCTAGGGAGAAGCAAAGCTTGGCACAAAATGGCAGCATAACTTTACTCACAATAAACTTGCAAATACAAAGAGATGGCCTCCCTATTTATAAGCTAGATGGCCGTGATTCTTAAGCTAATACATAATGAAATGTAAACCAAATGAAATGCAATGCATAGGCCATGTGCTATGACCGGTCACACCTAGCAGGTTTCTAGAATGTTTCCATCAAATGTGCTTTCTACACTACCCTATCTACTAAGTACCCCTATTGGCCCTTTATGCAACATGTACAAGGCTTTCTCTCTTCCATCCGTGGCTTCATCCACTTGTGCTTGTACATGCTTAGCCATTGACCTTGTGAGAGGACCTAGACGGTCTAGTTCCACATCTAGACGCTCCATGGGTAGGCTCCCTTCTTCACGTCCTAGACGCTCATTCCTTGGAGCTAGACGCTCTCCTTCGTCTAGACGCTTTCATGGTTTGGGCTTTGGCTGTCTTGGCTAGATGTGCTTGGCCCTCCTCCATCACCGTGGATGGGAACAGGTTTTACACGGCCCCACGGTGGGTGCCTGATGATCCCGCCTGTTGACCAGAACGCAAGAGCCTTGCCTCGTCAAAGGTATCTTCCTCTGGATCGGCTTTGCACCACGCTAGCTTCCGTCCTTCACACCTCGATTCACCTCAAGAACTTGCAAAAGACAGAGTGGCGCCGCTGCGGCCGATCGCGCTCCGACGCTCAAGTCAGTGACGGAACCACCAAAACTCTAAGAGAGAAAAGCTAGGAACTCAAGGAACCGTGCAAAAACTCTCTCAGCGTGCTCAAGTATTCTCAAAGCGTAAAGAAGTGTTCTGAACGCGCGTACCTCAGAAGTTCGTTAGAATCCCTTATATACCAGTGCACTTTCTCTTTCCTGACGGTTACATCTCTGGTCACGTGGCTCGCATCCAGCTGTACACGTGTCACCATCTGGAACGTCCTCTGCTTGAGCGTCACTTCTTACTCTTCATGCTGTTCGACTAAGTTACCCATGCAAGGAGTAACTCGGTGTATAGCTACCTTGGAGCGCGATCTCTTCTGTGTGGCGAGTACGGGGTGTCCCCATGCACACCTTCTCTGTGGTCTCGCCTGTCGCTATCACAATCTGCATTACTTGCTCATCGTGCATGTTTTGGTGAACTTGTTCCCTGGCCTCAACTTCTGGCTAGGGAATGATCATCTGATAACTTCATCCTTCATGCTCGTGCCCTTTGAAGTCCTTGAGCAAGCTTTCCTGATCTTTCGGCGATGTCCCCCTCTCGGCGATCTCTGATCACTTGGTCGCCTAAGCTCACATACGGCGACTACAACACCAGCCTGGTGACCTCCGGTTTAGATATGCTAGTGATCGAAGCACACCAACTTAACGATTGGCGACTATACGAACGTCCCGAGGTCCTTCCCTTCCGTCAGCCAGATGCTCTGCTCAACACGCCTATATTACCACTTGCTGCCACGTCATCACTCCCGACTACCTGGTGGGTACAGTTTCTATACAAGATTGGACTTTTTCAAAATATTCCTATTACAAGGTTATGGCTTATAGAAATACAAATATTTATAATATAAGGTTCAAAAACAAAATTATAAAGCCTTGTAGAACCTCGGACATGTGTATGATCATTTGCTCGTGTATATAGTACAATCATCGCAGTTCACAACACAACAAAAAAAGCAAGGGTAAGTTAGTGAAAATAAAATTTTATAATATAGACAATTAAATTAAAAGAGAAAACCAAATTACATTGGATCAATTTCCAACATAAAACAATCACATAGATCTCACATGGATATACACATCCAGGATATTAAACAAACAAAATAACAACTGACGTCTTCCGAAAGATCCGTATTAAGCAAGTCCTACCAGAGACTAACACATAATCCAATACCCAAGACTTAGATTACCAACGAATCCAAGAGAAAGGATCAGGGTAAGTTCAATACAACCTAAGTTGTGCATCTAATATGTTATAGTGTGCATGAACTCCCCTATCAACTTCTCACCATCTGATATCTTAGTCTATGTAACTTAGATCATCAGTGAAGCTAGGAAATCTCTATTCCCACATAGACATCAATACAAAATACACAAACAAACATAAGTCCATACATTATCCCAAGTGTATGAATTCAATCCCATACAATTTTCATCATACAGTATCATTCAAAATGTGATCCACAACATTCAAATTTCTATTTAACATAAAAAAACACTTAAATACTAAACCATCAAAATTTAATATTTCTACAAATTTAAATAATATATAAACAAACAACATCTCTACAAGAGAAATTGAATATTGGGATCACGTTCCCTCCACATCCAGGTCTTCTATAGCCTAGGGTACTATGAAATATTAAAGTTACTTTCCCTTACCTTAATTGTTTGCTTTCCAAGAAACCTCTAAAATTTTATCCTCTGAGTCTCGATAAGTTTCAAGATATAAGGACCTAATGCAAGTTATCCAAACAAAACAAAAATTCAGTGTATAGTAGAATAAGTTGAGAGGATTAATTTTCCCAACTAATTCCACCAATATTGATGACTAAGTCCTAAAGAAAGAAAGAAAGAGAATAAAGGATCTATAGAGCAAAAATGAACTTACTCTGTTTGAAAATCTGATCGGGTAGAAATGTTTCTTAACTCCTCAGCTACAGCGTAGTGCGATCGGATACTAAAATAGATTATATATAGAATGAGGAATGAAGAGAGAAGGGAGAGGGCTAGAGAGATTGTTCCGTCCGGTTGACCAGGACGTCTTCGTGCGCGACCTCAACCGTCAGCTAGGGACTCCTTCCCACTGGTTACCTGTGGATTCCTGCAAAAAAGAGGACAAAGAGGCGCCCTAGCGGCCGTTTGCACTCCGACGCTCAAGTCAGCCAGCAAGAAACACCAAAACTGTTCACCTCCGTCTCTGAGCACCGCGTATGGCACTCTGAAGGTGGTAAAAAGAACTGTGTATTGTGTGTGTCTTTTTCTCCCTCAGGCAAAGATCTTTTCCCAGTCCCTTGTTCGTAACCTAAAAGCACGAGCAAGCAACTAGAGAGTTCTGGTAAATTTGCCAAAAGTTCCAACCCTGTTTCCAACATTCTCAGCGCTATTTAAACTATCCAAGCATTTAAAGCGCCTTAAAGCGCCTTTAATTACAAATGTAACGCACTCAATCAGCGTATCTAATTAGAAAACGTAGCGCATTTAAGACGTTGAAACGCTTGGGAGCCATTATAGTACCTGAACGCTCGAAACGGAAACTATATTGAATGACTTTAATTACCTGGCACCTGACTAAAGGGTGTTTCTATTCTGACATGGCTGTCGTACACGTGGAGGGCCTCACGACGCCGTGACCCCATCTAGGGGCGTTTCTGCCCATCTGGGGACGTTTCTACGTGTGAGTCCTCCTGCTTGGAAGTGCTACTGCGCTAGGGGTGACTTTTTGGGTGCCAACTCATGCCCCCAATCATCTAGTCACTTACTTTGAGAGCGTATCTGCCTTCCTCTCGTACCCTGCACCCGGCTACCCTGGGCGTGACCTTCCTCTTGGGTCGTATCTGTCCCAAAGGCGTCTCTGGGGTGGCAGGGGTACTTCACGAGTCAGGCTGCCCTACACTGGTGTTGTTACTATGGCCTTGAATCCACCTTTCTCTCCTCTTTATTACTGTTCCCTGGTTATCCAGGGTTTGGGGCCTTCCCACGGCGTCGCCCCCTCCATGGTCTTTCCAACCCATGGGTATCGGGGAGCCGCACCGTGATTGCCTGGACTTAATGATATTTGATCTTGGCGACGCCCTGGTTGGGCGACGCCTTCACCTAGGTGACGCCTTGCCTTGGCGACGCTTCCTCTTGGCGATGCTGGCACTTGGCGTCTCTCCACCTAGGCGACCCCTTGTGTTGACTTTGACTCCAGGCGTTGACTTTGACCTTGATTTAGTCAACGCCCGGGTACGGGACGGTACACAAGCCCCCCAGTCTTAAGCCGAAGACTTGTGTTCAGCGTAAAGACTAAGGCCTCGCCCACGCCGTCCACGTGCCACCCTGATGACGTGTCGCTCCCTGCTGACTCAACAATTCTCGAATTATTGACGTGACACTCTCTGAACCATAGGAGCGCTCTTAATGACTGATTGGACATCCTCTGAAACGGGGAGAATAACACCTTTTAGGGCTACCCTTGATCGCACGGCCAGCCTGTGGAGACCCTTGCGTTTCCCTTGGGCGATTGATCTTTTGACACGTGGCGCGATCTCACAGCTCTTAGTTAGCGTCTCTTGGGTTGCGAAATGTAACGTTTAAGTTACCCCCAAACCCCACGCTCACCCCACTGTTACATCCATTCCCTCTGCGTCTTTGCACTGTTCGTCGTCTTCAAACCCCTTTTCTCTGCAATTGCTGTTCTCTCCTCCCTGTGCCCTTCTTCCGCCTTCACTTTGACAGCAAAGGTATGATTTCGAATCCTCACGACTCTTCTCTTTCGTCGCATTGTATGATTTATTGAACTGCCTGGGACTGTTGACATTCATGTATTACTACGTTCTTCCGCTTCTCCTTTCTTCTCTGTTCCCTACTCCTTCTTTTTGGCTTTTCTCGTGTGGGTGATGTTTCCTGGGGTTCACTCCCCTTCCTGTCATGGCTTCACTTTGTTAAAACCTTTTTCCTCTCTTCTTTCTCCAGCTATTTATTTAAACCATGACGCGCACAAACGCGGAGCCTGATTCCTCCTCCAAGACCCCCAAGTCCAACTACAAAGCCTACTACCCATGGGCCCCCGACGAGCTTTTGAACGAGTGTACCAGTCTGACTACCTTCCAGGACCTGGAAGCTCACCGTGGGGATCCCCATTTGTATAACTTTAACGCTTTCTGCCGCACTCACGACGCCCACATATCCGTCCGTCCCGGCAGGCCTGGAGAACCTGTTTGTTTGGACGACAGACCTAGAAAGGGGAAACCCTTCTTCTTCATGTACCAGACCGTGTTCAAACGCGTAGGAGTGCGTCTCCCATTCACCCCCTTTAAACGGGAACTCCTCACCGAAATCAATACCGCCCCCGCCCAGCTCCATCCCAACAGCTGGGCATTCGTGAGGGGTTTTCAAATTCTTTGCGGACACCTGGGCATCCTCCCTTCCGTAGACGTTTTCCTGCATTTCTTTGAGGTGAAAAAGCAGGGGAAAAGCTTCTGCGTAAGCTTTTCCGGGATCGCGGGCAGGATCCTCCTCTCCCTCTTCCAAAACTTTTACAAAAACTGGAAAGGGAAGTTCTTTAGAATGTGCAGCGCCAAGTACGACCCCACAGCCTTGGACGGCTTTCTCCTCTATTGGACGGAGCGCCCTAAGCTGCTTAGGGCCAAAGCCCTGGAAGAGCTATCTCCTGCTGACAGGGAGGTAAGCAAGGCTTTGGCTGGGCTGGGGATCGTTTTCGATACCTTGAAGCTTGTTGCTAGCGAGTACAACGCTCACGCCCTGACAACATACTTTGGTAAGGAGACTCTTCCCTCGTCCCCTTTGCTGTGAACATCCTGCTACCGGATGTTTGTTCCCACTGCTTCCTCCCCTGTTTCTCATGGTGCCCTGTTACTTGCATCTCACGCTTCTATGCGCTTTGCAGTTTTGTATAGTTGCTTTGGCCCTAATTTTTGCTGTTTGGTCTGTTTTGATGTAGGATCGGTGATGGACGCCTCTAAAAGAATGATGCTGGCTAAAGCAATGAAGGAGGCTCGCGCCGCCAAGGCGGGCGTCTCCTCCGCCCCTGCTGCTGATCCGGTCCCCCCACCAACTCTGTCACCGCCACCTCCGATCACTGCCGAAGCTCCCCTAAGTTCATCTCCGTCATCTCCACATAGCCCCGAAGCACTTCAGGCTCCCCGCTCTCCTCCACCCATCGCCGCCGTTCCCCTAGCCGCAGCCTCATCTCCGGTTCCAACACCCCTTGACAAAGGGAAACGGGTCTTGGAAATCTTATCGGATGATGAGGACTCGGATGGTGTGGCACCCTTGAAGAGGAGAAAATCTGCGCGAGTTCCTCTTCTGCTAGAGGCGTCGCCCCAGGGAGGGAATCCCTTCATGGATGACCCTCCAAGCGCGACCTCACTTCCACCCACAACAGTCCAAGAGGAAGGGGGCGAAGGTGCCGAGTCTGCCCCGCCCCCGCCACCGGTAGAAGTCTCTGCTTCCCCCACTCCCGTCGCTGCCGCTGCCGCCCCCGATCTCATCGCCATCCCTCCTCCAATCATGCATCTGATGAGGGGCTTCAGTGGCGGGACTATGCCAGAGGGCATCGACAGGAAGGAAGGCATGCCTTTCTACTTGGGGGCCTTCTTGGCGGTGGCCCTTGAATGGCGCGCCCAGGCCAGGAACGCTGTTCTGCAAATTCAAACTCTCCAGGCCTTGGAAACAAAGGTAACTGCTCTAGAGGAGGAGAAGAAAACCCTAGGATGCCAGAATGAAGCCTACCAAACCTCCCTGAAGCAGGTGCAAGAGTCCAAAGCAGAAACTAAGAGGCAACTGGCAGAGGCATTGGAGCTCCAGGCTGACTTTTATACTCGGGAAGTCGCCCTCCAAGTTCAGTTAACGGGTCTTCAAGAATTGGTTCAAGCTAATGCAGAAGTTCAAAAGGACTTGAAGGACCGTTGCTGCGAGCAGGCCGACGAGATGGAGCGGATGGAGGGGGAAATGGCCACCCAGGCCAAGGCTGTGGGCCTTCTCCAGGCTGACTACGACAAACTACAGGTCGAGGTCAGTCGGCTTCGCGTGGAAAAGGAGGCTTTGGAGAAGCAGGTAGCCTCTGGGGATGCCGCCATTGAGGAGCTAGAGAAGGACAAAAAGGCCCTCATCCAGGAGATGGCGGGTACTTTCGAGGAGGGGTTCCAAGAAGCTTTGGCTCAAGCAATCTGCACGAATCCGGGGATTGACATTTCCAGTTGCGATCCCACTCACCACATTGTTGATGGAAAGGTCGTGCCCTTGGAGATAGACGACTGAGCCGCCGCCCCCCGATCATCAGCCCATTTCTTTACACTTGTTTTAAGCTTCTCTGAAAAATTTGTAATTCTTTGAATCATATGCACTCTTGATACAACTCTGGAATTTTGTTATGATTGCTTTCGTGTCCTCGCGACATAGAATTCTGCCTATGTGATTTTATTCTCATCCTTTGCCTTCTTGTGCCTTGGTTGTTTGGCTTGCATTATACACGCTTCTTTCACTTCGTCGGGCGGCCTTATAGGCCTGGGAAAGGTCACGCGCCGATGCCCACGTCCACGGAGAGGCTCACGTAATGGAGCCGTATCGTCCACGGGGTGCTTCTAACACCCAAACGGTCCTTCCCTTGATCCCTAACGCCTGACGCCCACGCCTAAGGAGAGGCCTGCTACAGCAGCGCCGTATCGTCCTCGGGTGTCTGAAACGCCGAGTGTTTTGAGAGGGGGTCGTTCCCTCCATGGTCTTTCCTTCCCATAGGTATCGGGGAACGCCCTGCCAGTGATTCGCTGGCGTTTTGGCGGTCCTGCCTCCCTCCACAATCTTTCCTACCTGTGGGTCTCGGGGATGCGACGCCAGTAACTAACTTTGCCTTCTTCGATTTCGTCTCCCTCCACAGTCTTTCCTACCTGTGGGTATCGGGGAGGCAAACTCGCTGATATTTTGGTGGGCAAGGCCCGCGACGTCTCACGCTGGCGTCGTCCTTTATGTTATTCCAGGCGACGCCTTGGGCGTCTCATGCTAGCGTCGCCTTGGGCGTCGTCCCTACATTGACATTGACTTTGACCTTGGGCTTGGTCGACGCCTGGGGACAGCGAAGAACTCAAGGCCCTTCTCGAATCTTCCACGAGGCGCTTCTTGTATAGCTGATGGGACGTTCAGTCATTCGACTTGATCCACGTGGCGCTTCTTGTATGGCTGATGGGACATCCAGTCATTCGATTTGATCCTGACTCCTACTGTGCCCCTGATCCCCTTTCGATGGCGCATCGTACCATCGGGTATTCTGTTGATACGACGTGTTCTGAGTTTAACCAGGGATGCCAGGGCCACCCTTCCATCTACTGCCACGTGGTTCGATCGTGCGGTGCATCCATCCGCGTCGTCTGGCGCTCTAACCGCTTTATTTAACTCTTCTAACTCTGAAACTATCCTCATCATTTTTGCACTCTTCATAACCTACTTACGTTCTCTCTTCTTGCACCCTTCCTTCTTGCACCCTTTCTTTTCTCACGAAGGGTTCTTCCAGCATTCGCTCCCATCGCTCGACTCTTGCATTTCCGGCAGGCCATACGCCTTTGACGATCCCAAATCTTGTTAAAGAATGTCCTCTCATGCTGCCTCTCCCAGGGTCAGTCACATGGACCTGTACCCTTGGGCTTCGAGTGAACTTCATGACGAATGTTCATGCGGAGGGAGACGAAATTGAAGGGGGAGAGTTAGTTGCTGGCGTCACCTCCCTGAGACCCACAGGTAGGAAAGACTGTGGAGGGAGGCGGGACCGCCAAAACGCCAGCCAATCGCTGGCAGGGCGTTCCCCGATACCTATGGGAAGGAAAGACCATAGAGGGAACGACCCCCCCCCCCAAGGCACTCAATGTTTTAGACACCCGGGACGATACGGCGCTGCTGTAGCAGGCCTCTCCTTAGGCGTGGGCGCCGGGTGCTAAGGATCAAGGAAAGAACTGTTTCGGTGTTAGAGACACCCCGTGGACGATACGACGCCACTAGGCGAGCCTCCCCATGGGCGTGAGGGTTGGCACGCGACCTTTCCCGGGCGTACAAGGCCACCTAACGAAGTGAAAGAAACAGGCAAAACACAAATAAAATAACCGAAGCGCGCGAAGGCAAAGAATGAGAGTAAGAACGCACAGGCAGGATTCTATATCGCGAAGGCACAAAAGCAATCATACGAACACCCAGATTTGTAACAAGAGTACGGATGGTTCAAAGAATTACAAGTTTTAACAGAAGAAGTCAAAAACGAAGGTAAAGTATAAAGGAATTAAGCTTGAAGGTAAAGGTGGCGGGTGAGAGACAGCGGTTCAGTCATCCAAGTCCATGAGCACGACCTTCCCGTCGACGACATGGTGTGTGGGGTCGCAGTTCGAAATATTGATGCCCGGGTTCTAGCAGGACGCCTGGGTCAGAGCCTCTTGGAAGCCCTCCTCAAACGCCCCCGCCATCTCCCCAGTCAGTTCTTGGACCTCCGTAATCTTGGAACCCTTGGATGTCAACTGCTTCTCCAGGAATTCTTTCTCCACGCGGAGCTTGCTAGCCTCGGCTTGGAGAAGGCTCAACGCTTCAACCTTCGCAGCCAAGGCGTCTTCTCTCTCACCTAGCTTCTGCCTCCAAGCAGCATCCGACTCATTAAGTTTTCTTCGCTGCACCTCGGATGTAAGAGCCGCCTCCTGGAGGCCAATGTTTTGGATTTGATAGGATGTAAGAGCGTAAGGATGATGCGCCCGGCGATGCCAGAAAAGCTCATCCATAGGCTCTTCCCCTGTTTCTTTACCTCGAAAAAGTGAAGAAAAACGTCTACAGAAGAGGGGACACCTAGATAGCCGCAGAGAATCTAGAACCCCCTCACGAAAGCCCAACTGTTGGGATGGAGCTGGGCGGGAGCGGTGTTTATCTCTGTAAGCAGCTCTTTCTCGAAAGAAGTAAGGGGCAGACGCAGGCCCACTCTCTTGAGCACCATTTGATAAAGGAAGAAGAAGGGGCTTCCCCCAGTATCTCTTGAGTCCGCACAAACGGGCATCCCAGGTCGCACCCAGCATACCAGGACTTGGGAGTCGTGATTTTTATGAAAGGCGTTGAAATTATAAAGCGCAGGGTCCCCCTGTGAGCCTCCACGTCCTCAACAGAGTTTAGGAGGGAGCATTCGTCGAGAAGTTTGTCGGGAGCCCAGTCGTATTCGCCCTTATAATAAGACTTAGGGAGCAGGGGAGGCGCGGCGGTCTTAGTTTTCACCATCAATACCAAAGCTGAAGATCAAAGGAAAAAGAAAGGGTTCAGAGAAAAGGGGTTTGGAGAAGAAAAGGGGAAAAAATGGAAGAACCCTAGGAGCGCCCTACCCACACGAGAGCGAAGGGGAACGAGAGGAACAAAGAAGCATACAAACGATATCCAGAGAAATGCGGTAATATGGACAGTCCCAGGCAGTTCATACAGTGAAGAGAATCATCAAGGAGGGAAAAAATTGTACCTTTGGGGGCTGAAGGGCGTGGAGAGCGGAAGCACGAATGAACAGGGGTCGCGAGAGAAGGGATTCAGAAAAGATGAATAGTGAGGAAGGGCAGAGAAAGTGGATGTAACAGTGGTTGCAAGCGCGGGGTTTGGGTAACTTAAACGTTACGAGAAGCGCGAGGGACAACAAATGATGACCGGGTGATGATACCACGTGTTGCAGGATTAAGCGCTCAAGGGGAGCGCAAGAGGTTCTTAAAGATGACCGTGCGATGAACCACGTGGCACGAGATTAAGCGTAGCCCCAAGGGGCATTCTTTTTCCCGCTTCAGAGGATGTCCAATCAGCCATTAAGAACACCCCTGTGGTTCAGAAAGTGTCACGTCAGTAACTCGAAGAATTGTTGAGTCAGCGGGGAATGACACGTCATCAGGATACCACGTGGACAGCGTGGGCGAGGCTTTAGTCTTTGCGCTAAAGACAAGTCTTCGACTTAAGACTGGGGGGCTTGTGTACCGTCCCGTATCCGGGCGTTGACTAAGTCAAGGTCAAAGTCAACGACTGGAGAGTCAAAGTCAACGCAAGGCGTCGCCTAGGTGGAGAGACGCCAAGGGCCAGCATCGCCAAGAGGAAGCGTCGCCAAGACAAGGCGTCGCCTAGGTGATGGCGTCGCCCAACCAGGGCGTCGCCAGATCAAACAGTACTAAAGCAAGGCAATCACCGTGTGGTTCCCCGATACCCATGGGTATGAAAGACCATGGAGGGAGCGACGCCGTGGGAAGGCCTCAGGTCCCGATAACCCGTGGGAAGGCCTCAGGCCCTCCACGTGTACCAAAGGTGGCTTCAAGGCCATAGTGATAGCATCAGTGTAGGGCAGCCTGACTCGTGAAGTACCTCTGCCGCCCCAGAGACGCCTTTGGGACAGATACGACCCGAGAGGAAGGTCACGCCCAGGGTAACCGGGCGCAGGGTACGAGAGGAAGGCAGATACGCTCTCAGAGTAAGTGACTAGATGATTGGGGGCATGAGTTAGCACCCAAAAAGTCACCCCTAGCACAGTAGCACTCCCGAGCAGGAGGACCCACGCGCAGAAACGCCCCAAGATGGTGTCACGGCGTCGTGAGGCCCTCCACGTGTACAATAGCCATGTCAGAATGGAAACACCCTTTAGTCAGGTGCCAGGTAATTAAAGTCATTCAATGCAGTTTCCCTTTCGAGCATTCAGGTACTATAATGGCTCCCAAGCGTTTCAACTTCTTAAATGCGCTACGTTTTCTAATTAAGTACGCTGATTGAGTGCGTTACATTTGTAATTAAAGGCGCTTTAATGCTTGGGTAGTTTAAATAGCGCGGAGAATGTTGGAAACAGGGTTGAAACCTTTGGCAAATTTACGAGAACTCTCTGGTTGCTTGCCCGTGCTTCAAGATTACGTACAAGTGACTGGAGAATATCTTTGCCTGAAGGAGAGAACACACACGCAATACCCAGTTATTTTTACCACCTTCAGAGTGCCATACGCGGTGCTCAGAGACGGAGGTGAACAGTTTTGGTGTTTCTTGCTGGCTGACTTGAGCGTCGGAGTGCAAACGGCCGCTAGGGCGCCTCTTCGTCCTCTTTTTTGCAGGTTTTCACAGGTAACCAGGGGGAAGGAGACCCTAGCTGACGGTTGAGGTCGCGCACGAAGACGTCCCGGTCAACCGGATGGAACAACTGTCCTCTGTCTACCCCCCTTGCCTGAGCTGGCCAGCTTTGCAAGCAGGTCAACTCTGGTATTCTGCTCCCTCGGGACATGTATCGGCTCAAGAGCGTTGAATGCTCCCTTCAACAGCTGGACGTATTTCAGATACGCTGCCATCTGTGGGTCCTTCACCTGGAACTCACCCGACACCTGCCCCGTAATCAGCTGGGAGTCGCTTTTCACCAGGAGGTTTTGCGCGCCCATTTCCTTGGCCAGGAGCATTCCTGCTATCAGGGCCTCGTATTCTGTCTGATTGTTACTTGCCTTGAAGGCGAAGCGCAGGGCCTGCTCAATCAGCATGCCGTCGGGTCCCTCCAAGACTATTCCCACACCGCTCCCTTGTTGGTTGGAAGAGCCATCAACCGAGAGCAGCCACTGCGAACCCACTTCCACCTCTTGCTCACCTCCGGGCGAAAGTTCCGCTATAAAATCTGCGTACACCTGCCCTTTGATGGATCCTCTAGGCTCATACTGGATGCCGAATTCTGACAGTTCTACCGCCCAACGCACCATTCTTCCCGCCACATCAGGCTTCTGCAGCACCTTCTGTATAGGGAGGTTTGTCATCACCACCACCGTGAAGCTGTGGAAGTAATGACGGAGCCTCCTGGCAGAAAATACTACCGCTAGCGCTGCCTTCTCCAGCGCTTGGTATCTCGTCTCCGCTCCTTGTAATGCCTTGCTTACAAAATAGATGGGCTTCTGACTCTGGTCCTGCTCCTGGACTAACACAGAACTGATGGCCCGCTCCATTACAGTAAAATATAACCGGAGGGGCACGCCCGTTACCGATTTGCAGAGGACCGGCGGCATCGCCAGGTACTCCTTTAGCTTAATGAAAGCCGCTTCGCATTCATCAGTCCATGCAAAACGACTGTTCCTCTTGAGGCACTAGAAATATGGATGCCCCTTCTCTCCCCCGGCGGAAACAAACCTCGAGAGCGCCGCCATCCGCCCTGTCAGCTGTTGCACCTCTTTTACCGACGTCGGGCTTCGCATGGCGATAATCGCCGCGCATTTGTCGGGGTTCGCCTCTATCCCCCTCTCTGTGAGCATAAAACCCAAGAACTTACCGGCCTCTACCCCGAAAACACACTTCTCAGGGTTTTACTTGAGGCGGTACTTGGATATCGTGACGAACAATTCCTCCAGATCCGCCATGTGCTGCGCCCTATCCTGCGACGCCACCACCATGTCGTCTACATAGGCGTACACATTCCTCCCGAGCAAGGGCGCCAGGACCTTGTCCATTAACCTCTGGTACGTGGGGCCTTGTTTGCTAAGTATTGTTCCCTGAACAATCGTGACAATTGGCGGAAAGATGTGATATGACCATCCGGAAGGCTGATGAACCAGTCCATAGCCCTCCCGGTCAGGGTGCTCATAAAGAGCTTGCACTTGGCAGCGTCAGAACCGCCTACGAGGACCATCTGTGTGTGAAATGCAGCAAGGTGCGTCTCTGGGTCCTCCATCCCGGTGAAGATCACCTTGGGCCCCGCGAACGTGTTCGGGATCACTGCATCTAGGATCTCCTGCGAGAAGGGAATGGTTCTCCATCTCGTCATGTCCATGCCGCCTCCGATCATTTCTCAGGCCCTGGCGCAACTCCTCATTTACGCGGTGGAGCTCTTCATTCCGCTCATGCGAGGCATCGAGATCTGCCTGCATGCGTTCCTGTTCCAGTTTCGACTCCGCCATGTCCTGCTGCAGCCCCCTCATTATCTCCAGAACCTGCTGCATGGATAGTTCTGCTGGAGCTGGGCGTGCCGTACTTCGTCTGGTGGGGGCCATTGTCACTCCAACCTCCTCCAACGTTACTGTAACCTGGTAGATTTTCTCGAACTTGTAATGGGATTGATGTTTTATATCGGCCCCACGGTGGGCGCCAAATGTTCCGTCCGGTTGTCCGGGACGTCTTCGTGCGCGACCTCAACCGTCAGCTAGGGACTCCTTCCCACTGGTTACCTGTGGATTCCTGCAAAAAAGAGGACAAAGAGGTGCCCTAGCGGCCGTTTGCACTCCGACGCTCAAGTCAGCCAGCAAGAAACACCAAAACTGTTCACCTTCGTCTCTGAGCACCACGTATGGCACTCTGAAGGTGGTAAAAAGAACTGTGTATTGTGTGTGTCTTTTTCTCCCTCAGGCAAAGATCTTTTCCCAGTCCCTTGTTCGTAACCTCAAAGCACGAGCAAGCAACTAGAGAGTTCTGGTAAATTTGCCAAAAGTTCGAACCCTGTTTCCAACATTCTCAGCGCTATTTAAACTACCCAAGCATTTAAAGCGCCTTAAAGCGCCTTTAATTACAAATGTAACGCACTCAATCAGCGTATCTAATTAGAAAACGTAGCGCATTTAAGACGTTGAAACGCTTGGGA
Organism: Phaseolus vulgaris; assembly: GCF_051622355.1. NCBI lineage: Eukaryota > Viridiplantae > Streptophyta > Magnoliopsida > Fabales > Fabaceae > Phaseolus > Phaseolus vulgaris. Next base: position 23,507,854 of record NC_143500.1, read on the forward strand.
GCCATTATAGTACCTGAACGCTCGAAACGGAAACTGTATTGAATGACTTTAATTACCTGGCACCTAACTAAAGGGTGTTTCTATTCTGACATGGCTGTCGTACACGTGGAGGGCCTCACGACGCCGTGACCCCATCTGCGGGCGTTTCTGCCCATCTGGAGACGTTTCTACGTGTGAGTCCTCCTGCTTGGAAGTGCTACTGCGCTAGGGGTGACTTTTTGGGTGCCAACTCATGCCCCCAATCATCTAGTCACTTACTTTGAGAGCGTATCTGCCTTCCTCTCGTACCCTGCACCCGGCTACCCTGGGCGTGACCTTCCTCTTGGGTCGTATCTGTCCCAAAGGCGTCTCTAGGGCGGCAGGGGTACTTCACGAGTCAGGCTGCCCTACACTGGTGTTGTTACTATGGCCTTGAAGCCACCTTTCTCTCCTCTTTATTACTGTTCCCTGGTTATCCAGGGTTTGGGGCCTTCCCACGGCGTCGCCCCCTCCATGGTCTTTCCTACCCATGGGTATCGGGGAGCCGCACCGTGATTGCCTAGACTTAATGATATTTGATCTTGGCGACGCCTTCACCTAGGCGACGCCTTGCCTAGGCAACGCTTCCTCTTGGCGATGCTGGCACTTGGCGTCTCTCCACCTAGGCGACGCCTTGTGTTGACTTTGACTCCAGGCGTTGACTTTGACCTTGATTTAGTCAACGCCCGGGTACGGGACGGTACAGAGATGAAGAGAGAAAAAGGGAAGTTACGGTAAGGGTTATGTGTTTTTTTTCTTGGTTGTTACATTGAAAGGTATACTAAATACAATTTTGAGTTCAAGATTTAAGAGTAAGCATATCTCCAACTTCTTCAATGATTTTAAAGAGTTAACCAATAAATTAATTAAATTATTAGTTATAGAATTGTGAGGAATGAACTATTGAACCTTGAATTATTATTTTTTATTCCTCCTACTATTACAAGAATCAACACATTTGTTGAGCATGTTGGATGGGAACCATTTATAACATTTATAACAAGAGTTTTCAATTTATGCTTCATCTAGTTCATAATCACAAAAGTCAGCTAAATTACAGTCATAATGAAAAAAGATGAATCACTTCTGGTGGCGGCGTCCTTGAACGTGGTGGTTAGGGTTTCCTAGACTAGGTTACGTGGCTCCAGGTCTGATATGAGTTGGCATATGAAAAGACACTTTCAAGAATTGGATCAAGATTCTATAACAATTCAAGAACTCACTTAAGAACAACACAAGAACACAAGATTTGAAATAAGAACACAACAAGAATTAAAACTACCGTTTGAAACACAACAAAGAACAAAATCCACTAATTTAAACTCAAGAATTCAACATAGAAATGGGTTTCTATGGAACCTGATCCTGCCGGTTGACTCAGCGCAAGAGCATTGCCTCGTCACGATCTTCCTCACCAGCTTGACACCACGTGCCCTCCAAGTCCACTCCACAGTGGCGCCTCTGCGGCCGGTGGCGCTCCGACGCTTAAGTTAGTGGCAAGAACACCCAAAAACTAAGAGAGAATATGCTCTGTAGGACCGTACTGTAGGCACACAACCCTAGCAGTATCAGCCGTAATGAAAAACGTACCTCTGCAGATTCTGTTAAGGTTACCTTTATAGCTGAGTTTCTTCTCTCTCCAGGCCGTTATGCTTTTGGACGTGTGGCTCGCGTCCAGCCCTGCACGTGTCGCCATCTAGGCTGGGACAACAGGTAGCGCCCAGCCCTACACATGTCATCATCTGGATTGGGGCAACTGAAACGTCATTCTTTGTGTAGTAACCAGCCGCACAGCTAAGTCCTCAACTCAAGGAGCAACCCAACACGTAATGCGCTGTGAAGCACCACCCGTCAAGGCGAGTATCAGATGCACCAAAGTGCATCATCTCTATGATATCGCTCATCGCGAATGGCACCCTCCTTACTGCTACGCCATGCATGTTCTAGCTGGGGAAACCTTGCCACCAACAAATGTCCACTCTGGGAATCCTGTCGCTGATGAGCAAGGTGTTTCCCCCAACCCACTCGACTTTCATGCCCCAAGCTGGTGCCACCATCGTCTTACTGAACTTACACGCTTGGAATTACCCTTTTGAGCCTTCGACAACCTTAACAAAGTTCGCTGGGAGACCCGGCGACGTGCTCCTTGTGGCGGTGTTAAACCATCCGATCTCCTAGCATTCTCATACGGCAACTGCGACGCAACTCTAGTGACCGCCGGTTACGCACACTAGAGATCGGAGAACGCCAACCCACCGATCGGCGACTATGCCTACTTCCGAGGCGACGTGCTCCAATCCACCGATTGACGACTATGCCTACTTCCGAGCCATTCATCTTTGCTAGCCTATGCGTTCCATTGAGCACGCCCCACTCAAGCACGTGCAAGACACGTCATCACGCCTGATGACCTGGTCGGTACACAAGGCCCCAGTCTTGAGCTGATAATTTGTTTTCAGCAAAAAAACTAAGAAGTTCACCGTTTCATTTTCTTCTTCGACACATATAAATGTGCACATGGTTTTGCTTTTATCTGCTGTGTAATCATCTGATATAACTGACTAACTCTTGCTTTAAAGAAATCGACTTAGCGCCAATAGGCAGTAGGCGTGGGTGAGTCTTAGTATCTGAAATCTAGCTCGCCTGATCTGCCAAGTGACATGCGCACTTCTATGTCATCGCCTCAAAATCTGCTAACTTAGTTCTCGCCGCGTACTTCTTCTTTCGATCTTCAATCACAAAGCCGTGGGCTTCTTTGGATGCTATTTTCCTTTTTATCTGCTAAGGCGTCCTCTGGGGAGCGGCCTCGTTCCTTGAGCTATCAATTCTGCTCATTCTGGGAGGAGAGCTGCCTTCAACGGATCCCCCTCTGCCTTCCCTGAGCCTTTAATCTGAAACAACTTGACCTTGACCATTGTTCCCTCATCTGGGGGTAGAGCTGCCTTTCAGATCCTTCTCTTCTCCCCCTGCATGCACTGAGAAACTTGCAATCTCGCCTCGATTCGCCCTCGCAAAGAGGTCTTGTATCTGTTCTAGCCTGCACCCATTCTAGGCGAGGAGGACGTTTAATCTCTTCTCGCCTATTCTCGTTTACGGTGAGTAGGTCTTTTTAATCTTTTCTCGCCTACTCTCGCTCGAGGTGAGGGGGTCTTTTTAATCGCTTCTCGCCTACACTCGCAACGGCGAGTAGAGCTTTTTAATCTCTTCTCGCCTACGCTCGCTCGAGGCGAGGAGGTATTTCTCTGGTGCCTCAACTTGCCCAGGGGCTACCTGGATGCATTGAGGACTTTCGAACTTGCCTCAATTTGCTTACGCACAGAGGTCTTGCATTCTGTTCTTGCCTGAACTCGCTCAAGACGAGGAGGACTTTCTCTGGTGCCTCAACTTGCCCAGGGGTTACATCTCCTCTTCCCCTAAATGCACTGAGGACTTTTAATCTCATCTCGTACCGAGGCTAGCTATTCATAATTGAGGAGGGGGCGTCCCGAAGGAATCCCTTAACCCCTGCTCAAGGACTAGGTGCCCGGATTTTAACTGTTATCTTGTTCTGAACTCTCGCCTATACTCGCTCTAGGCGAGTAGGACTTCTTAATCTGTTCTCGCCAACGCTCTCTCTAGCGAGTAGGACTTCTTCTCTTTCTCGCCTGCACTCGCTCAAGGGTGAGGAGGACTTCTTCTCTTGCCTCAAAATGCACGAGAGTGCTGAGGGCTTTTTGCACTACTGGTACCTCCGATCGCCAAAAGACGACGAGGTCTCTATAACTTTTAACTACTGCCACCGATCGCCGTAAAACGACAGGGACTTTAAAACTTTAACTATTGCCACCGATCGCCGAAAAACGATGGGGACTTTAAAACTTTTACTATTGCCACCGATCGCAGAAAAACGATGGGGACTTTAAAACTTCAACTATTGCCACCGATCGCCGAAAAATGATGGGGACTTTAAAACTTTTACTATTTGAAGCATGCAATATGACTTTACTGTTGCCCTAGATCACATACGAGTAATAAAAACTCTCAAAGCCATAAGCATGCAAACTTAGAAGCTTTAAACTTTGAAAAGCTCTTCTTTATTGGGTGACCTCATTAAAAACCCTCCTTAGGGAAAAAAGAGTGCCCCCTTGAAATTGTTTTAACAGAGACTATTCAAATCTCTTCACATTCGTCTTTACTTACAAGGCTTTAACTGTAATACAGCTTGAGATGTGTGGCGTTCCAAGTGCGAGGAATCGCCCCTCCTTCTAACGTCTCCAAGCGGTAGGCGCCATTTCCAAGCACCTCGGTTATTCTGAACGGTCCCATCCACTTAGGCGATAACTTGCTCTGCATCTCATACTGGTGGGCCTTCCTCATCACTAGATCGCCACTTCTAAACTGCCTTGACATTACCTTAGAGTTGTACCTTCGCTCAACTCTTCTCTTTACTGCTTCGGCCTTCACTCTCGCCTCTTCCCTGACCTCCTCCAGCAAATCCAGATTCATTCTTCTTTCTTCGTTCGAGTCTTCCGCCACAAAGTTCTGGAATCTCGGCGAGCTTTCCTGGATTTCGACTGGAATCATCGCATCACATCCATAAACCAAACTAAAGTGGGTCTCGTGGGTTCCTGACTGCTCAGTGGTATGGTATGCCCAAACTATGCGGGGTACCTCTTCAACCCACGATCCCTTAACTTTCTATAATCTTCTCTTTAAACCTCTCAGCAACACCTGATTGGCAGACTCCACTTGGCCATTCTTCTGTGGGTGCTCGACGGATGCAAACACCTGTTGTATTCCCACCTCTTCGCACAGCTTTTTCAAGAGGTGACTTGCAAACTGAGTCCCATTGTCTGACACCAGGCGTTTAGGCACACCAAACCGGCACACTATGTTTTTCCATACAAAGCTCTCGATCTTGTGTGCGGTGATCTGGGCCACTAGCTCCGCTTCGATCCACTTGGTGAAGTATTCAATCGCCACTACCAAGTACTTCATCTGCCTGATCGCCAATGGGAAGGGTCACAGAATGTCAATTCCCCAAGTATGAAACGGCCAGGGGCTGTAAATCGACTTCAGCTCTTTTGGGGTGCCTTGTGCCAATCAGCGTGCTGCTGGCATTGCTTGCAACGCTGGGCGTATCTCTTGCAATCTTCTCTCATCGTGGGCCAGTAATAGCCTGCACGGATAGTCCTTGTCGCCAGCGATCGACCTCCAATGTGGCTCCCGCAAATTCCCTCATGGAGCTCAGCCATAATCCTCGTGCACTTCTCTCCGTGTATACATACAAGAAGAGGGTGTGTGAATCCAAACCTGTACAGCTCGCCGTCAATAAGGGTAAACTTACTAGAGCTCTTCTTTATTTTTCTGGCCTCAGTTGAGTCAATTGGAAGGACACCATCCGCTAAATAACGTTGGTAAGGCGTTATCCACGTGTCTGGCTTGTGGACAGCGCAAACATGCATCGATCTTGCCCCTTCCGTTGGGCGCGCTCTGACCCTCGGCGCCCTCAGGGTTTCCTGCGTTAGGGATCTATGACTTCTCGCCAGTCTTCCCATTGATCTACAAACGTGGAAAACTTGGTGGTCTGCCACGAATGCTCGAGGTGCTTTCAAAGTTTCTTGAATGACAGTCCTCTGCCTGCCCCCCTTGCCCGAACTGGCGAGCTTGGCTAGCAAGTCAGCTCGGGCATTCTGTTCTCTTGGCACGTGCACCACTTCAAATGAAGCGAAAGATCTTCTTAGCTCTTGCACGTACTCCAAGTAGGCTGCCATCTGCGGGTCCTTGGCTTGGAACTCGCCAGTTACTTGCCCTGTGACCAACAGCGAGTCGCTCTTGGCCATCAGCACTCTCGCCCCCATTTCCTTAGCCAACAGGATTCCAGCGATCAAAGCCTCATACTCTGCTTGGTTGTTGCTTGATTTGAAAGCGAACCTCAATGACTACTCTATCAACACTCCGTTGGGCCCTTCCAAAATGAACCCAGACCCGCTGCCCAGCTGGTTCGACGACCCATCAACAGAGAGTACCCAGCAGAAGTCACCCTCGGCGTTCTGTGCCACCTCGGAGGATATCTCGACCACGAAATCAGCGAAGACTTGCCCTTTGATCGATCCCCGGGGTTCATACTTGATGTCGAACTCCGAAAGCTCGACCGCCCACTTCACCATCCTTCCAGCCACATCGGGCTTCTTCAAAACCTTCTGGATTGGCAGATCAGTCATCACCAGTATCGTGAAGCTCTGGAAGTAATGGCGCAATCTCCTCGCCGAGAATACAACTGCCAATGCTGCCTTTTCTAGGGCCTGGTACCTCACCTCCGGGCCTTGCAGCACTTTGCTAACGAAATATATAGGCCTTTGGATCTGGTCCTGATCCTGCACTAGCACTGCGCTGATCGCCCTCTCAGTTATGGCAAAGTACAGCCTGAGGGGTGTTATATCTTGGGGCTTGCACAGAACTGGAGGGCTCGCCAAATATTCCTTGAGCTTTACGAAGGCCTCCTCGCACTCCTTTGTCCAAACGAATCTGTTGTTCCTCTTCAAACATTGAAAGTATGGGTGGCCCTTCTCTCTGCTTGCCGATACGAACCGAGACAGGGCGGCCATCCGCCCCGTGAGTTGCTGCACCTCTTTCACGTTGGCGGCGCACTTCTCGGGGTTAGCCTCAATTCCCCTCTCTGACAGAAGAAACCCCAAAAATTTCCCTGCTTCTACACCAAAAACGCACTTTTCAGGATTCAGTTTTAGCTTGTACCTGGCTATTGTGATGAACAAGTCTTCCAAGTCTGTGACGTGCTTGTCTTTCTCCAGGGACGTCACGACCATGTCGTCGACGTATGCCTGCACATTCCTTCCGAGCATGGGCGCGAGCACCTTGTCCATCAGCCTTTGGTATGTGGCCCCTGCATTCTTCAACCCGAAGGGCATTACCTTGTAGCAATAACATGACCTTTCCGTCATGAAGGCGGTCTTCTCTTCGTCCATGGGGTGCATTTTGATTTGGTTGTACCCCGAGAAGGCATCCAGAAAACTGAGCAGCTTGCACCCTGATGCACTGTCTACTAGGGCGTCAATGCTTGGGAAAGGGTAAGAGTCCTTCGGGCAGGCCTTGTTTAAGTCTGTAAAGTCAACGCACATCCGCCATTTTCTGCTGCTCTTCTTGACCAGGACAACGTTAGCGAGCCATTCTAGATATTGGATTTCCCTGATGTGGCCCGCTGCAAGTAGTTTTCGCGTCTCTTCTTTGATCGCCTGTCTCTTCTCCTCATTGAATTTTCTTCTTCTTTGGCGGATGGGCATAACTTGGGGGTCCATTGCCAAACGATGGCACAAGAAATCAGGGTCGATCCCCGGCATATCTGAAGCAGCCCACACAAACGCATCCAAGTGTCTACTTATTACCTCGGCGATCTGGTCTTGCGTCTTGCTATCCAGGGTTCTTCCCAACTGAAAACCTTACCGCTGATCTCCTTCTCGAGCCATTCCTCTACAGGCTGAGGTTTCCTCTCGCTGGCGATCAGCGCCCTTGCGATACCGGTTTCTCTGGCGATCTCTGAGCAGTTTCTCTCCGATCTCGCCTCCACATTCCCCATCGGCACATCGCCCTCGACGACCACCTCTAACGCCGCATCTGCAACTCGCCGGGGTTCGCGCTCCGGCTCCACGCCAGGGGGAGGCGTTGTGGTTACGTGGCACACAGACCTCTTGTTCTTGAGGTTGTTTTCGTAACACTTCTTCGCCTCCTTCTGGTCGGAGCAAATAGTGATGATCATACCCTCCATAGACGACAACTTGACCTTCATGTGCCTTGTCGAAGGCACAGCTCCTGTTCTGTTGAGCGTTGGCGTCCCCAGTAGTATGTTGTACGCTGACGGGGCGTTTACAACAAGATACCTGATCTTCTCCGTTCGTGAGGCCAAGCCGTCGGTGAAGGTCGTCCTCAGCTCGATATACCCCCTTACCTCCACTTGGTCGCCGGCAAAACCGTACAAGCAGCACCCATTTGGTCTTAGCTGATCAGGGGACAGTTGTAACTTCTCAAAGGTTGGCCAAAACATCACATCTGCTGAGTCCTTGGTCGACCAGCACCCGGTGGACGGTCCTTCACGCCCTGACAAGCGATATCACAATAGGGTCGTTGTTGTGAGGCACCACGTCCCTGAGGTCCCCCTTGGTGAACGTGATGTCCACGTCGGGCGAGTGATCCTCAAAGACTTCCACTGACATTATCGACCTCGCGTACCTCTTTCGTTGCGACGCTGTGCACCCTCCGCCGGAGAATCCGCCTGCTATGTTGTGGATCTCGCTGTGAATAGGCACCTCGTGTTGTTGCCCTCCGCTGCTCGCCGGTTGAGACCCTGATGCTTGGTCCGCTTGCTTCTCTAGCAAGTAATCCTTCAGGAAACCACATTTGACCAGCTCGGCGAGCTGGTGTCCCAAAGCCAAACACGAGTTGATAGAGTGGCCAAAACTCTTGTGGAACTTGCACCATGCGTATGGCTTTGGCCCCAAAATCTTCTTCGCCGTTTTCTCAAGCACTTTGAGCCTGGCAGCTATGTTTGGGATGGCGATCAAATCAGCCAGACCCATCACAAACTCATACCTCGGGGGGCGATTACTCTCCCTGGGGCGCCCTGGTCCCTTGCTCTTATTTTTCTTAGGGTCGTAAGGATGACGCGTCCTTTGATCCCTCTTTCCCGCCGCCGCCTCCATTACCCTCTGAGGTTGTACCCTTGCTTGGGCGTGCGGTTTAGTTGGGGCCACATTTCCTCTCTTCTCGGTGACCTCGCTCTCGGCGACGATGTGAGCCACAGCACGTCGCCGGATTTCGGCGAACGTGGCGGGGTGGCTCCTGATGAGCGACTCACTAAAAGGCCCAGGCAACACGCCCTTTTTAAAGGCGTGCACGAACATCTCTTCGTCCTTTCCTGGCAAACGGACTATCCGAGCTCCAAATCTGTTCAGGAAATCCTTCAAGGACTCCCCTTGGTACTGCCTTATATCAAACAAGTCGTAAGACACCAAAGGTGGCGCCTTGTTCACTATGTACTCCCGGACAAACATCTTGGAAAACTGTTGGAACGTGGTAACGTGGCCAGTGGGTATACTAACGAACCAGTCCAATGCCGTTCCGCTCAAAGTGCTCATGAACACCTTACAATACACCGCGTCTGAGCCCCCCGAGAGTATCATCTGAGAATGAAACGCCGTGAGAGGGGCTTCAGGGTCCTCCTCCCCAGTGAAAGACGCTTTCACTGCCACAGTGTTAGCCGAGACTACCGAGTCCATGATCTCTTGAGAAAATGGCATAGGAAAGTTGCGTGGTGGGGATGGGGGTGCAGATCTGTCCCCTGCCGCACGCTCCTCCCGCTCCTGAAGGGCTTTGCGCAGCTCTTCGTTGATCCTGTTGAGCTCTTCGTTCCTTGCTTGCGAGGCCACCAGCGCCTCGTGCATCCTTTCCTGCTCAGAACGCGATGCAGCCACGTTCTCCTGTAGCGTCCTCATCATGTCCATCACTTGCGTCATGGACACAGCATCTTCGTCTGTTGATGGCGCAACTGAACTGAAGCGCGTTGTCCTCATCCTTCCTCAGCAAACTCAGCAGCTCAAAGAACTCTAAACAAACAGTGAAAACTCCAGGAGTCGACTGCGATAGCGAGCAGTCGAACAGAAAACACTCGAAGCACCATAAACACAAACTATGGTTGGGAATCACCTTTTATAAGGCCCCACGGTGGGCGCCAGATGATCCTGTCCACTCCACGTGCCCAGCTTGACACAAGCTTGACACCACGTGCCCTCCAAGTCCACTCCACAGATAGCCTCTCTGAGAACCTGAAAAACACACAGTGGTGCCTCTGCGGACGGTGGCGCTCCGACGCTTAAGTCGGTGGCAAGAACACCCAAAAACTAAGAGAGAATATGCTCTGTAGGACCGTACTGTAGGCACACAACCCTAGCAGTATCAGCCGTAATGAAAAACGTACCTCTGCAGATTCTATTAAGGTTACCTTTATAGCTGAGTTTCTTCTCTCTCCAGGCCGTTATGCTTTTGGACGCGTGGCTCGCGTCCAGCCCTGCACGTGTCGCCATCTGGGATGGGACAGCAGGTAGCACCCAACCCTACACGTGTCATCATCTGGACTGGGGCTACTCAAACGTCATTCTTTGTGTAGTAACCAGCCGCACAACTAAGTCCTCATCTCAAGGAGCAACCCAGCACGTAATGTGCTGTGAAGCACCACCCGTCAAGGCGAGTATCGGATGCAACAAAGTGCATCATCTCTGTGATATCGCTCATCGCGAATGGCACCCTCCTTACTGCTACGTCATGCATGTTCTAGCTGGGGAAACCTTGCCACCAACAAATGTCCACTCTGGGAATCCTGTCACTGATGAGCAAGGTGTTTCCCCCAACCCACTCGACTTTCATGCCCTAAGCTGGTGCCACCATCGTCTTACTGAACTTACACGCTTGGAATTTCCCTTTTGAGCCTTCGACAGCCTTAACTAAGTTCGCTGGGAGACCCGGCGACGTGCTCCTTGTGGCGGTGTGTAAACCACCCGATCTCCTAGCATTCTCATACGGCGACTGCGACGCAACTGTGGTGACCGCCGGTTACGCACACTAGAGATCAAAGAACGCCAACCCACCGATCGGCGACTATGCCTACTTCCGAGGCGACGTGCTCCAATCCACCGATCGGCGACTATGCCTACTTCCGAGCCATTCATCTTTGCTAGCCTATGCGTTCCATTGACCACGCCCCACTCGAGCACGTGCAAGAGACGTCAACACGCCTGATGACCTGGTCGGTACAGAACCCAAAACAAGAACAACATGTAACAATGGAAAGGAACTCAACAAAGTGAAAAAAAAAGTGCAGCAAATGAAAGGAAACAATTGAACCGATTGAAATTGAAAAACTACAAGAAAACAACAAATGGGTAATTATGGAAGATGAAAGGAGATGGACTTATGTGGTTGTAGCCATGAGAGGGAAAGATTCATGCCACTTGGAGGGTGGTTCTTCCAAGATAAGTCAGGAGTCCCACCACTTGAGAGCTTCCCACAACTCACAAGATAAGACAAGGAAGCAGAGAAGAGAACTAGTCTCAGAAACTCTCTCACACCAATTTGGTATAGTGTCTTTACTTCAAAATTCAACTTATGTTTACAAAATCAAGGCTCCTCTTTATATAGGCATAGAGGACCGGTCATGAAAAGGTAAAAATACATGAAGAGTCACTTGTATATGAAAAGGCAAGGCATATGGAAAGACAAGGTAATGTCGTCCCTTTTCAAGTTACTTCCTTATTCTAGAAAGTGACTTTTCCTACTACTTCTCTTTTAATGATCTATTTAGAATCTATTCTAAAGATATTACAAAAAGAGATTAATTGGGCTTGGGTCTCATCCTTTGAGAATACTAATAAGAAGAACTTTAAATGCTTTAGGCCTTGCCCATTTCTTCTATTGATGTAGTCTTTATTTTCTAGTTGAGATGACTCTTCAAGTATAGCATCCTTGGTCATCTTTATGTATTTTTGGGTCACATCAAGATCGCATGTGCAGAGCACGGCAGTGGCGAGAGAATGCGAGTCTGGATCGCGTTTCGCGCAGGGCTGAGGTGAGTCTCGCATTTCGTGCATGTCTTGTAGAATGCGGCGATGACAACTAGTTTATGGTGCGGGGCGAAGGCGAGGTGCTGCGCGCAACCAGGGCATGATCCACCAGGTGGAGAGCGTTGTGGCGGCACAGTGTGCGCAAGCGAGTGCGGTGGTGCATGCACAAGGAGCAGCTGTGTTCGGTGGTGGGGAGGTGGTTGTGTGCGACATTGTTATGGCCGTGCGTGGCGGTGGTGAGGTAGGAAGTGATGGTCCGCTGCTTAGACTGTGACGAGCAGTGATGGATCTTGGCAGAAACCTGAGTCTTTTGGAATGACGGAGGATTCTAAGATTTTCATTATCCCATGGAATTGTTTGAAGGATTATGAAGTTTCTCTTGAGAAGAATGTTTATGCTGAGCCTGGCCAAAGGAAAACTTTTGCTTAGGCTTTGGGAACTACATCTGACATTCCTTTGTCCCAGTTACCTACTCCTTGTATTAAAGGAGACATGATTGTGGTCCGGATCGATGAGGAAGATTACTTGGTTGGCCTTGAGGATTGCAAGACCCATCTACATGGTCGGGTTATTCTTTCTAAGGGGTATAAACCTCTTACACACTTGGATTTAACTAAAAAGTTGTAGCTGGTGTGGAAGGCTCTTGGATCGTGGAAAACAATTCCTCTCCGGAAGGGTTTTTATGAGTTTGAGTTCGCTTATTTAGAAGACATGTGATGGGCCTTCAGGATAGGTTCCTTGAAGTTATCTCTGGGTTTCTTGAGACTGTTTGCCTGGACAAAAGATTTTGTTCCAGATACCATGAAGAGTACCAAAACTCTGGCTTGGGTTCGAATCTACAAATTGCCTCTGGAGTATTGGAAACCAAGGGCGATTTTTTCCATCATCAGAGGTCTTGGTACTCCTTTGTCTTTGGATGAGAATACTATGTGAAAGAATAGGGGTATGTTTGCTAGAGTCCTGGTGGATATTGATATGTTGTGCCTTTTCTCGATCACATATGGGTTGAACGTCGAGACTATACTTTTGTAGCTGGTGTGGAATATGAACGGCTCCTCATTTTTGCTTTCACTGTAAGATGATAGAGCATAAGATTGCTCAGGGTCGGGTGATTCATGATCATGGTTGTGTTCCTGAGCCTCAACATAAATCTTCTCATAAGATAATTTTTTATGAATGGAATCAGGGGAGGACCGCGGTTCCTAAACAACATAAATAGTATCAGAGGAAAGATTCGCAGCCGAAGCTCGTGGAAGGCCCCACAGGTACATTGAACATTAATGTTCATGGCAGGGCTAATGCAGGGTCACCCTTGGGCCACTCGCTTCTGATAAACCAAGTGGAGTGGAGGATGATTTTGCTGACATGCCTCCTCTTGAGGATGCCTTGAATCATGAATCCAGGCATGGCTTGTCCACTCACACTTCGAAATTCCCCGAACAGGGGATGCTAAGGAATTCACTAGCTATTATGCAAGCTAAGGGCTCAGAGTCTCATGCTCCTATTGAGGATCACCCTGTGAAAGCCTCAGCCCCTGTAGTGGTACCATCTCTATTGCGTCCCACCTCTCCTCGGAGGGCTAAAACACCTGCAAACTCTACAACACCAATCAATACTCCAATTGATGGTCATCACGTGGAGGTCTCTACTATTGTGATTGTACCATCTCCATCACCTCATACCTCCCCTCGGAAGGCTAAATCTCTTGGGGATGTTAAAGCACTATCGTTGGTCCTGCAAAATCACTTTTCCTCTCTTGATGGTTTGAAAACTACAGATGTGGGGGGTGATCCTTATACTGGTACGTCTACTACCATTGTTGAATTTAATTCTGACTATATCACTATTGAAAATCAGGTTGGTTCAAAATTTTGAAGTAATCCTAAAGAGATGGAGGTAGATGTCAATGATACTGAGAGGAGATAGTTCGCACTAAAAGAAAATAAGGGAGGCCACCTAAGGGGACCCGTAAATCCAAAAAAAATGCTAAGACAGTTCTTTCCACAACGTTGCTATTAAAGGAAAAGAAAGAATAGGGTAAATCCCTTGTGTATATTGAATACATAGGGTTATGTTTATATAGGAAAAGAAACATATGGGCTAAGCCCATTACATAAATATGATATATCTAACAACATCTATAATATCTCATAATATCAAATAATATCTAATTATATCTAATAATATCTAATAATATCTAACACTCCCCCTCAAGTTGGTGCATATAGATCATATGTACCCAACTTGTTACAAATTTAATCAATCCTGGGCCCTCGTAAGGGTTTAGTAAAAATATCTGCTAATTGATTATTTGAATTAACAAACTCAGTCTTGATATTTTCCGATATAATCTTTTCTCGAATGAAATGACAATCAATCAAAATATGTTTTGTCCTTTCATGAAAAACTGGATTTGAGCTAATATGAAGAGCAGCCTGATTATCATATATAAGTGTCATTTGCGTAACCTCTCCAAATTGCAATTCTTTAAGTAACTGTTTAAGCCAAATAAGCCAACAGGTAGCCGAGGTCATAACTCTATATTATGCTTCTGCACTAGATCTTTCCACAACACTTTGTTTCTTGCTCTTCCAAGAGATCAAGTTGTCACCAATGGAGACACAATAACCAGAAGTTGATCTTCTATCAGATGGACATCCTGCCCAATCAGCATCTGAATAAGAAACGGTTTTAGTATGGTTATTATGACCATATAACAAACCTTTTCCAGGAGAGCCTTTAATGTACTTCACTATACGAATGACTACATTCCAATGATCTTCACATGGAGAATTAAGAAATGGACTCACCACACTGACTACAAAGGAAATATCTGGACGAGTAACAGTGAGATAGTTCAATTTTCCAACTAATCTCCTGTACTTCTCAGGATCTGAAAGAGGCTCCCCCTGATTGGGTAGAAGCTTAACATTTGGATCCATGGGAGTATCAACAGATTTCGAATTCATCAACCCAATTTCCTCCAAAATATATAATGCGTATTTTCTTTGAGAGATAACAATACCAGTATTAGATTGTGCAACCTCAATCTCCAAGAAATATCTGAGTTTGCCAAGATCTTTGGTTTGAGAGTGTTGACAACGGTTTTGTTTTACTTGTGAGATGCCATGGTGATCATTGCCTGTAAGAACAATGTCATCAACATATACTACAAGATAGATACACCCAACACTCGAGTGACGATAAAAAATTGAATGATCTCCTTCACTGCTAGTCATACCAAATTGTTGAACAACATTGCTAAATTTTCCAAACCAAGCCCTAGGAGACTGCTTGAGGCCATATAAGGATTTGCGAAGACAACATACCAATCTAGAAGACTCCCCCTGAGCAACAAAATCGGGAGGTTGCTCCATATAAATTTCTTCCTGCAAATCCCCATTAAGAAAAGCATTTTTTACATCCAATTGATAAAGAGGCCATTGTTGAAGAGCAACCATAGTTATGAATAAGCGAACAAAGGCCATCTTTGCTAATGGAGAAAAAGTATCACCATAGTCTAAACCAAAAATTTTGGTATAACCCTTAGCCACAAAACGAGCTTTGAGACGATCAATAGTACCATCAAGACCAACTTTGATAGCAAAAATCCACCTGCAACCAACAACAAATTTCCTAGATGGTAAAGGAACAAGTTCCCAAGTTCCATTATTCTGAAGCGCATTCATTTCATCAAGCATGGCCTGACGCCAACCAGGATGAGCTAAGGCATCACCTACAGATTTTGGAATGGATACAGAAGAAATAGACGAAAGGCAGGTATAAAAGGGTTGAGATAGTCTATGGTAACTGAAAGCAATATAATATGGAAAGGGATTACGAGTAGAACATGTTGGGTTTAATAGTGCCAAAGTTCAAGAGGAGGGGTGAATTGACCTTTTAAAACTTCTTCGCAGAAACAATGTTTAACCCAGTTTTACAGAAAATAAATCGATTTATGTGAAAATGAACAGATTTATTTCAGCACTGTTTTTCTGTTTGAAACGCTTTTAATACAGCAAGGTTAATCACAAGACTATGCAGTGAGAATTTCCAGCAGCACACACACAGATATCAGATTTGAAAAACAGTGAAACACAAAAACAGCAAGCTTCAATTTCAAGCAAGTGATTAAGGTTCAATTGATAGCATGCTAGTTAATTGAGTGACCTTTGCAAACAAGCTGTTCCAGTGGCTTTTAACAGACTATGAGTGTTCTTCTTGATGTCAAGAAATTTTCCAGAAATTAAGAACAATGAATCACAGAACAGCAAGCTTCAACTATAAGCAATTTGTTTAAGGTTCAATTAATAGCATTTACAGTTTCTTGAGCAGCCTATCACAGTCAATCTGTTCCAATGGTTTTTAGCAGATTATATATGTTCTTATTAGATTCAACCACCTTTTTCAGAAATCAAGAACAGTATGCACAGTGCCCAGAAAGAACAGATTTATTTTCAATTGAACAGATTTATTTCTTTGCTGTTTTATCAATTATGCATAAACGAAATTGCAGAGAGTGAGAGAGAATGAACACAAGCAATTATACTGGTTCACTCAACCTGAGCTACATCCAGTCTTCACCAACAACAGGTGGAAATCACTAACACACAGTACAACCAAGTACAATTCCCACTGTTCTTGAAACCTACAAGAACTTAGGTACTCTTGCTGAAAAAACCTATTTCAGCATACACACACACCCACTCTTCAAGAACACCTATCAAGAAGAGTGTTCAACCAAACTATTACAAGAAAGAGATGTGAAACGACTACACCTGATTGAGGATACACAGATCTGCCTTAAACCAGTAGGCAAGATTGCTAGAACAGTAGCTGCACCTCACACCAAGCTTTTGAAACCAAACCAAGAACAAGCACTTTTTGATTTTTGAAATCTTTGAAGAACAAATGCTAATCCTTGAAAACACTTAACTCTCTTCTATCAAAACTTGTTTTTTGCAAATGTATAAACTGTTTGAATTGTTATTAAGCTCAGAAACAAGTTTGCATTTTATAGGAAGCCAACTTATAACAGAATTTTGAAAAACAGTTAAAGCTGTTATAAAATGAACAGATTGAAAATAAAATAAACTGATTTATTTTCAAAAGCAGTTAGAGAATCTGTTAAGTGAGGAGACTTAGTCAACCATTCTGGTGCTGAGATAAAATTGAAAAACGTTTAAGCTTGACATGGCACCAGAGGCAAAAAGAATCTATTCATTTACAGATGAACAAATTTATTTTTCAAAACGAAAACAGAGAAGTTTAACTATTTGAAACTCAGTCGTTTTGAAAAGAAGAAGACTTAGTCAAAATACCTGATGCACAAAATCTAATTTTTACAAGACTTTAGCCAAGGCATCAGTGAAAAAATGAATCTGTTTATTTAGAAAAGAACAGATTTATTTTTATGCAGTAAGCGTGTTTTTGTGTAAAACATGTGAAAAACAGTTTAAGAAAACTTATGCTTGTTCTTATCACATGGCCAGTGGTTATGAGGTGAGTTACTCAGCAAAAAGCCCACTCTTAGACAACCTCTAAGCACTAACTAAGACACACTTAAAGCAAAGCAAAAATATATGAAATGTACATAAAGGTCTTCATCAAACACTGCATATAGGTCTTCATCAAACACAATCTTGAAGGGGCAGCAACCATCTTCAACAGAACATATACCTTTACGGATAGCAATAGGAAGATCAAGTTCAACAGTCGGAGGTTCAACTGTAGGAGCCGGAGGGGGATGAGGTGTTGGCACCATATTAGAGTCTGCTGATGGACGATGAGATGTTTGACGACGACTATACACCTGAAGAGTTGGTGGCGATGGTGAATCGTTAGGTGCACTAGGCACAACAAGAGGAATATTAACTTTATTAGATGAAGAAATTGAAGGAGAAGGACAAGACTTAAAGTAAAGGGAAGATTCACCGAAGGTGACAACTGCTGAAATAAAATAACGGTTTAAAAACGGTGAGAAACATTTATATCCTTTTTGTAATCTAGTGAACCCTAAAAAGACACATTTGTGTGACTTAGGAGATAATTTATCAAGACCAGGACTAAAATTATGAACAAAACATGTGGACCCAAAAACTTTGGGAGGTCAAGAGTGGAGAGGGTCATGTGGAAATAAAATAGAATGAGGAATTTTGTTATCTAAAACTGAAAATGGCATGCGATTAATGAGATAACATGCACTAAGAACAACATCACCCGAAAAACGCTGAGGAACATCACCATGGATTAAAATAGTACGAGTTGTTTCAACAAGATGTCTATTCTTGCGCTCAGCTACCCCATTTTGTTGAGGTGTATAAGCACACGAAGTTTGATGAAAAATACCATGAGAAGCCATAAAATTTTTAAAAGAATGAGAAAGATACCCATGTCCATTATCACTACGCAAAATTCGGATGGAAATTCCAAATTGATTTTTAATTTCATTGTAAAATATTTGAAATATAGAAAACAACTCAGAACGGTTTTTAATTAAAAATACCCAAGTACATCTTGAATAATCATCAATAAAAGTAACAAAATACTGAAATCCTAAATTAGACTTAATACGACTTCATCCTCAAATGTCAAAGGGAACTAAGGAAAAAAGAGATGAAGCACGTTGTGAGACACTACTAGGAAAAGAAGTACGAATGTGCTTCCCTAACTGACACGACTCACACGATAAAGTAGACACATTAGAAAAACTTGGAACAAGTTGTTGCATCTTGGCAAGACTAGGATGACCCAACCAAGCATGAATGAGAGATGGAGAATCCATAATTGCGCCAACATGTGCAGAGATCTGTAGTTGATAAAGTCCATGAGACTCACATTCGGTGCCAATCATCCGTCCCGAACTCCGGTCCTGTAAAGTAACAGAATCTTTGGTAAAAGAAATAACACAATCAAGGGAACGGGTGAGATGACTAATGGATAATAAGTTTGCTCCCCCCAGTTGACCTGGGTTGTCTTTATGCTAGGCTTGTCCTCACGAGCTAGGGCACCTTCATTCTGCTCCGTCTGTGAATACCTGAAAAGAAGTGAACAAAGGGGCGCCCTCGCGGCCGTTTGCACTCTGACGATCAAGTCAGCTAGCGAGAAACATCAAAGGTGACACACCTTCGTATCGGAACACCGTAAAGAATGCTCTGAAGGTGGTCGAAAAATAACTGAATGACTGAAACTGTATTGCCCTAATCGTCTTGTGCACACAGTGGGTGCGCAGCGAAAACAACTAGGGTTGTGCTCTGTGTAAGGCTATGAGAATTAGGTCAAAACTCGGATCCCCTTTCAAACGCCCCAAGGTCCCTTTTTATACACCTCTCGCATTTAAAATGCGTTAAAACGCATTGAAAGCGTATAAAAATATTCCTTTGAAATTTCGAATCTTAACTGAATTAACGCATACCTTAGCGAACTTTTAGGAAAGCCTTGATGTTTTCAGTGTTTATTGCCATGTGTTCTTCTGACTTGATCGCGACTCTTTGTGGAGGGCCCTAAAGCACCGTAACCCAACTTAGGGTTAATCCATCGTGCAAACCCTCCTTTCTTGAAGTGCATTTGGCGCAAGGGGGTGACTTTCTAGGTGCCAACTCATGCGCCCCAACTTCTAGTCCCTCACCTTGGGAGTGTATCTACCTTTCTCTCGTACCATGCACGTGGTTCTCCCTGGGCGTGGCCCCCCCTCATGGGTCGTATCTGTCCTAGGGTTTCCCAGCGGTGGCGTGGGTACTTCACGAGTTAGGTTACTCCCTACTGGTACTAGGACTGTGGCCTTGAAGCCACCTTCCTCCTTCCTTTGTTACTGTTCTGAATTGTCGAGGCCCGAAGCCTCCTTGTGATGTTTTAGGTTAGCGATGTCTTAACCTAGCGACGCCTTCCTTAGGCGACGCCTCAACGAGGCGACACCTCCTACTGGCGAAGCTTCAAGTGGTCAATCTGTTGACTTTCTTCCTTGGACCCCTCGAGGGGTGCCACCATACGTTGACTTTGACTTTTGGTCAACGCCCGGGGACGGGACGGTACACAAGCCCCCAGTCTTGAGTTGACACTTGTTTCAGCAAAAAGACTAAGGCCTCGCCCTATTATCCACGTGGCATTCTTGCTGACGTGACATTCCCTTTGAGTAGTTGACTTGACACTTTTTGAGAGTCTGACGCGACGTTTTCTGCGCTGAAGATGTGACGTCTTAAGTTGTGCATTAATCTCTCGACATGTGGCTCGATCCTACGGCTGGGGATGAGTGTTGGTAGCGCTTTCCAAGTTAACTGATCCTGCCTGTTGACTTAGCGCAAGAGCGTTGCCTCGTCATGATCTTCCTCACCAGCTTGACACCACGTTCCCTCCAAGTCCGCTCCACAGATAGCCTCTCTGAGAACCTGAAAAAGACACAGTGGCGCCTCTGCGACCGGTGGCGCTCCGACGCTCAAGTTAGATCACAGAATCACTAGAGAAATAATGAATGTAAAAACAGCGTGTGAAAGAAAAAACTCCCCTCTGAATCTCACTCTGATTCTCTTTTATGCCTCCCTTTGTATCTGCGCCTAACAGAATTTTGTTATGCCTCTCTGGCATGTGTCAGAACCCTGTTGTGCTTTCTGTGGCAACGTACCTCCAGAATCAGTAAAACGGGAGTGTCTGCGCGTGTCTGTACCTTCAGGGGTACGGAGTGCACCTTTGTCTGGACCGCGCCCCTCTCAGATGATGACAAGTGGAGCCATGCAACTAACCACACACGTGTCACTACTTGAAGGGCTCTAACGCTTCTCTCTGTGTGTCTAAGTCATTCCCTTGCGGAGTAACTTAGCGCATTCCTTCTATTTGGGTAAATCGCATACTCTCAGGAGAACGCCAGGTGTGGCTGGTCTAGGCACACTCACCAAGCATTGCTCTCTGCGCAAACGATTTCCCATTCACGATGCCATGCACGTAATGGGTTGAGGGAGTCACCAATCACTGACCGGTTTACCAACTCCCTCAGGCCACTCTTGATGTGAATCAAATAAAGGAGGCTTTTATTAATGGAGGAAGAGGACATCCACCCTCACATTTGAAGTTCTTCCTTCTAGTCTTCTCAAAATTAAAAGAAGACATAAAATAAAGATGAGGCCCAAGCCCAAAGCCCAAGCCCAAGAAGGTCAAAGCCCAAAGAGCCCAAGTCCATCCCATGAGGGGCAAGGCCAAGCTTTGAAATACTCTTGTATAGTTTTAGGAGGTGTGGTTATTAAATAAAGGTGTGTGAAAATGTAAAATAAAGTCACATTGTCCATGTGACTTAGGAGAGTGGTGTAGGTATAGTTTTTGGGAGGTGTCATAGTAGAAAAAGGTCACACCTCCCATGTGACTTGTTTTTGGTGGGAATTTCAAATGAGTTTATTTGAAATTTCTCACCTATTTTTCAGCACCTTAGGCTATAAATAAAGGTGCTTCCTTTGTAAAATTCAGATTGGAATTAATCTAAGAAAACTCTACTCAAATTTTGAGTGAACTTTGGAGAGCTTTGAGCCTTCTTCTCTAGTCTTATCTTGATGGATCAATGGAGTCCTCAAGTGGCGGCATCACTCTCATCTAGGAGCATTCCACACTTCTAGTGGCGAGATCATCCATCCTCCTTCCATCTTCATGAGCATTTCTTCTCTCCTTCCTTTCTTCTTTGTTAATTCTTTGTTCTAAACTTGTTGTCTTGTTTTTGGTTCGGCTGTCCTTAATTTTCCAGCACCTATGTTTTGTTCTTTGCCTTTTAATTTCATTTTGTTCGGTTGAAATGTGTTTTTATGCAATTCTGTTCGGTTCTTCTTAATTCTACCTCTTTTGTTTGGTTCAATTTGACTATAATTGGTTCATCCAAATGAGTTTGGGATTTCGTACTAGTTTTTGGTGAGTTCTTGTCTTAGAACAATGATCCAACTCTAAGAAAAGTGCCTCTATAATGTCCAACTCAAGGTGATTCCTATGAAGGTCAAGAACGTTTCTCTTTATGGCTAGTGGAATCACATCAACTCTCATGCGCGATTCTCTGAGATATGTTCATGCGAGGTTCGTGCGTAACGCTCTCGCTGGGAACCTCAGTCCCAGCTTAACTGCGTGTGACACGAGACCCCAATGACCTTGCACTCGATGACTGATAGGTGCTCTATTACTTCTCGCGTTCTGCCCCCAGGTGTTCATCTGGGAACTGGTCTGTCGGTGACCGCTTTGTTACTGACCACCGATCACCGTTCTGGGTGATCAGTCCCCTGACCTCTCTGCCAACTGATCTGTCGGTGGGCACCTGGCTACTGACCACCGATCACCTCTTTGGATGACCTCCCCCCTGGCCTTTCTGTCACCCGATCCACGTGTCACCCTACGAGTGGTCCACGTTATTATCTTCTGCTGACGTCATCAACTAACGATGACCGACCAGATCACAAGCCCCTCAGTCTCGAGCTGTGAACTCGTTCTCAGCGAAGAGACTAAGTGGTCGCGCCCTCAGTCAACGTGGCAAGTGGGGCCACATCACGTGCTACCTCACGTGCTGCCCTTTAACGTTTCGACTACCTCCCTTAATCTCGCGACACGTGGGCGCATCAACGGTGAGCGTGGAGTGTCGCTGGCACTTCCCCTTTTCAAATAGGCGCGCCTTTACTGTTTCTTCATCTTCTTCAATCAACCCCCAAACTCTCTACGAATTCCCCCTCTGCGCTTCCACCTTTCTTCCAGCTTTCTACCTTCAAAACTTTCGCGATCATTCAAAGGTATGGTTTTT
Organism: Phaseolus vulgaris; assembly: GCF_051622355.1. NCBI lineage: Eukaryota > Viridiplantae > Streptophyta > Magnoliopsida > Fabales > Fabaceae > Phaseolus > Phaseolus vulgaris. The sequence continues at coordinate 23,530,231 of NC_143500.1, forward strand.
CTTCTCTGTTGGTCCATTCAGGCTCTTTTCATCGATTGCATTTGTTCCTTTCATCATCATGCATCCATCTTCTCCGTTTTCCCTCTTCTCGACCCACGCTAGGGTTTTCGCATTCTTCACTCCGCTCTCTGCTTCTCCCTCTTCCTCTTCCCACCTGGACCTTTCTTTCTCCTTTCCCTCCTCTGTTTTTCACCGACTATTCATCATTCCCTCTCCTTCCATTCATTCTGACTTTTCACTTTTCCTCCACTGCAGCTATCTATCAATTGCTCGCTTGAAACAAACCGCTCGAATCATCGCCTCGTCTTCTGGTGCACAGCCTTCCGCAAGTGCTCCAGCTCCACCACCTCCCGTTGCCACCTCCTACCACGACAACGCCAGGGTCTATGACCGGGCTCCCCTGGCGTTGCTCCCTACGCCAACTGAACTCACAACTGGCGGGGGATCTCGAGTCTGCCAGAGATGCGGCCGTTACTGGGGGGAAGAAGCTCGAGGAGGTGGTGAGCAGGCTGTCTGAGGCAAAGGGCCAGTTGGAAGAGGCTGCTTCTTCCATTGCTTCCCTTACCACCGAGAAGAATGCTGCGGAGGCCTCCAAGCAAAACCTCGAAGTGGAGAATGCTGACCTTATGGGCGTGGGCGTTGAAGCCCTTGCTGATGGGTTCGAGCTGGCACTCGAGCAGATCAAATGCATTCTCCCGGATCTGGACCTCTCCCAGTTCAGCATTTATCATGAAGTGGTGGATGGAAAACTCATTCCTCCTCCTTGAGCTCCTTTCCCTTTTATTTATAATTTTATACTTCTGCACAACCTTTTGTACTTGGAATTTGTATAAAACTTGGTGTGGATACATACTCGTTTTAGCTATAAACTTCTTCTCTTGTACTTTCTTGAGCTTCATCTTTCTTTATGCACACGACTAACCGTTAGCTAACTTAGGTTTAGCGCGATCTGGTACTCTTTGATCTTGGCCTCTACTTGATCACGACTAGCTACTCCCTTAGCTTTATACTTAACAGTTCTTATGCATAGCTTTGTACTAGATGACTGACTAGGCGTAGTCTGTCTGCCTCAGCTTGTTGTGTGAGAATTTGTTTGGAAAAGTTTCCTCCGACAAGGCAATACTGATCGGTCATCGTTCTTCAAGCAGCGTACCCACCAACAACTCATCAGTCTTCGTACTTCACTTTGCTTCTCTGTCGCTCTAGTGCTAAGTGCGTAGAGGACATCAATCGTCAGAGGTGATACCTTGTTCGGCGAAACTTGCTCAACTTCGTGAGCTCAGCAATACTTGAACTTGACCCTCCATGTACCGCTTTTAACTCGAGCAAATTGTTTAGCCTTATAACAAACTTGGCAAACTGTTAACTCAAAGTAAACTTGAGCAACTATCAACTCTTCGGCGATGACGTTCAATGAAACTTGTGAACTTAAGGCAACAAACCTTAACATGAAATCACTTACTAGGCAGCAGGTTTTGACTCAAACTAGTATTAAAATACAGTTTACCTGATCTGCCAAGTGAAGTCCCCCCTACTTCTGTCATTGCCCGGAACTCTTCTGATCTGGTACTCGCCGCACAACCCCTTCACTGTCTCAACTTTCACGCCATAAGGTTCTGGCGACGTTACCTTTCTTCTTTTCCTGACCTGATCATTGCTCCCTCATCTGGGGATAGAGGCGCCTTTCGGATCTTTCTCTACCTCCCTGAGTTTCAGAACAATGACCTGGTCTTACTGGGTCAACATTGACGTTTCACTTAAAGGGGGAAAGGCACTTTCCTTCCCTTCCCACCATTTAAGGTCACAAACACCCTTGACCTTTCAGCTCACTTTGCCTGAACTCGCTCAACGGCGAGAAGGACTTTATCTGGTGCCTCTACTTTGCCCAGGGTTTACATCTCCTCTTCGCTGGATGCACTGAGGACTTTTAATCTTGCCTCTATCTGCTGTTGCAGAGAGGTCTTTTAATCTGATCTCGCCTGCCCTGGCACAAAGTCGATGAGGACTTTATCTGGTGCCTCTACTTTGCCCAGGGGTTACATCTCCTCTTCCCTGGACGCACTGAGGACTTTTAATCTGTTCTCGCCTGCACTCGCACAAAGTCGAGGAGGACTTTATCTGGTGCCTCTACTTTGCCCAGGGGTTACATCTCCTCTTCCATGGACGCACTGAGGCCTTTTAATCTGTTCTCGCCTGCACTCGCACAAAGTCGAGGAGGACTTTTATCTCTTTCTCGCCTCAAGACGCGCGAGTGCGTTGAGGTCTTTAATCATTGCTGGTGCCTCCGATCGCCGAAAGACGATGAGCACTTTAAAACTTTAACTGTGCCGCCGATCGCCGAAAAGCGATGGGGACTTTAAAACTTTTAACTGAGAGCATGCAATACGATTTTACTGTTGCCCTAGATCACATACGAGTAATAAGGCCTTTTTCCTAAAACTCTCGAAGCCATAAGCATGCAAACATAGAAGCTTTAAACTTTGAAAAACTCTTCTTTATTGGGTGGCCTCATTAAAAACCCTCCTTAGGGAAAAAAGAGTGCCCCCTTGAAATTGTTTTAACAGAAACTATTCGAATCTCTTCATATTCGTCTTTACTTAAAAGGCTTTAACTGTAATACGACTTGAGATGTGTTGCGTTCCAAGTGCGAGGAATCGCCCCTCCTTCTAACGTCTCCAAGCGGTAGGCGCCATTCCCGAGCCCCTCGGTTATTCTGAACGGTCCCGTCCACTTGGGTGATAACTTGTTCTGCATCTCATACTGATGGGCCTTCCTCATCACCAGGTTGCCGCTTCTAAACTGCCTTGACGTTACCTTAGAGTTGTACCTTCGCTCAACTCTTCTCTTTACCGCTTCGGCTTTCACTCTCGCCTCCTCATCCAACAAATACAGATTCATTCTTCTTTCTTCGTTCGAATCTTCTGCCACGAAGTTCTGGAATCTCGGCGAGCTTTCCTGGATTTCGACTGGAATCATCGCATCACATCCGTAAACCAAACTAAAGGGGGTCTCGTGGGTTCCAGACTGCTCAGTGGTATGGTATGCCCAAACTATGCGGGGTACCTCCTCAGCCCACGATCCCTTAGCTTTCTCTAATCTTCTCTTTAAACCTCTCAGCAACACTCGATTGGCAGACTCCACTTGGCCATTCGTCTGTGGGTGCTCGACAGATGCAAACACCTGTTGTATCCCCACCTCTTCGCACAGCTTTTTCAAGAGGTGACTTGCAAAATGAGTCCCATTGTCTGACACCAAGCGTTTAGGCACACCAAACCGGCACACTATGTTCTTCCATACAAAGCTCTCGACCTTGTGTGCGGTGATCTGGGCCACTAGCTCCGCTTCGATCCACTTGGTGAAGTATTCAATCGCCACCACCAAGTACTTCATCTGCCTGATTGCCAATGGGAAGGGTCCCAGAATGTCAATTCCCCAAGTATGGAACGGCCAGGGGCTATAAATCGACTTCAGCTCTTCTGGGGGTGCCTTGTGCCAATCGGCGTGCTGCTGGCATTGCTTGCAACGCTGGGCGTATCTCTTGCAATCTTCTCTCATCGTGGGCCAGTAATAGCCTGCACGGATAGTCCTTGTCGCCAGCAATTGACCTCCAATGTGGCTCCCGCAAATTCCCTCATGGAGCTCAGCCATAATCCTCGTGCACTTCTCTCCATGTATGCATACAAGAAGAGGGTGCGTGAATCCAAACCTGTACAGCTCGCCGTCGATAAGGGTAAACTTGCTGGAGCTCTTCTTTATTTTTCTGGCCTCAGCTGAGTCCACTGGAAGCACACCATCCGCTAAATAACGTTGGTAACGCATTATCCACGTGTCTGGCTCGTGGACAGCGCAAATCTGCATCGGTCTTGCCCCTTCTTCTGCTGGGCGCGCTCTGACCCTCGGCGCCCTCAGAGTTTCCTGCGTTAGGGACCTATGACTTCTCACCGGTCTTCCCATTCATCTACAAACGTGGAGAACTTGGTGGTCTGCCACGAATGCTCGAGGCGCTTTCAAAGTTTCTTGAATGACAGTCCTCTGCGTACTCCCCTTGGCCGAACTGGCGAGCTTGGCTAGCAAGTCAGCTCGGGCATTTTGTTCTCTTGGCACGTGCACCACCTCAAACGAAGTGAAAGATTTTCTTAGCTCCTGCACGTACTCCAAGTAGGCTGCCATCTGCGGGTCCTTGGCTTGGAACTCGCCAGTTACTTGTCCCGTGACCAACAGCGAGTCGCTCTTGGCCATCAGCACTCTCGCCCCCATTTCCTTAGCCAGCAAGATTCCAGCGATCAAAGCCTCGTACTTTGCTTGGTTGTTGCTTGCTTTGAAAGCGAACCTCAATGACTGCTCTATCAACACTCCGTTGGGCCCTTCCAAGAAGACCCCAGCCTCGCTGCCCAGCTGGTTGGACGACCCATCAACAGAGAGTACCCAGCGAAAGTCACCCTCGGCGTTTTGTGCCACCTCGGAGGACAATTCGACCACGAAATAGGCGAAGACTTGCCCTTTGATCGATCCCTGGGGTTCATACTTGATGTCGAACTCCGAAAGCTCGACCGCCCACTTCACCATCCTTCCAGCCACATCGGGCTTCTTCAAAACCTTCTGGATCGGCAGATCAGTCATCACCAGTACCGTGAAGCTCTGGAAGTAATGGCGCAATCTCCTCGCCGAGAACACAACCGCTAATGCTTCCTTTTCTAGGGCATGGTACCTTACCTCCAGGCCTTGCAGCACCTTGCTAACGAAATATATAGGCCTTTGGGTCTGGTCCTGATCCTGCACCAGCACTGCGCTGATCGCCCTCTCAGTTATGGCAAAGTACAGCCTGAGGGGTGTTATGTCTTGGGGCTTGCACAGAACTGGAGGGCTCGCCAAATATTCCTTGAGCTTTACGAAGGCCTCCTCAAACTCCTTTGTCCAAACAAATCTGTTGTTTCTCTTCAAACATTGGAAGTATGGGTGGCCCTTCTCTCCGCTTGCCGACACGAATCGAGACGGAATGGCCATCCGCACCGTGAGTTGCTGCACCTCTTTCACATTGGCGGGGCTCCTCATTGCCAAAATGGCGGCGCACTTCTCGGGGTTAGCCTCAATTCCCCTCTCTGACAGAAGAAACCCCAGAAACTTCCCTGCTTCTACACCAAAAACGCACTTTTCAGGATTCAGTTTTAGCTTGTACCTGGCTATTATGGTGAAAAACTCTTCCAAGTCTGCAACGTGCTTGTCTTTCTCCAAGGACGTCACGACCATGTCGTCGACATATGCCTGCACATTCCTTCCGAGCATGGACGCGAGCACCTTGTCCATCAGCCTTTGGTACGTGGCCCCTGCATTCTTCAACCCGAAAGGCATCACCCTGTAGCAATAACATGACCTTTCTGTCATGAAAGCGGTCTTCTCTTCGTCCATGGGGTGCATTTTGATTTGGTTGTACCCCGAGAAGGCATCCAGGAAGCTGAGCAGCTTCCACCCTGATGCACTGTCTACCAGGGCGTCAATGCTTGGAAAAGGGTAAGAGTCCTTCGGGCAGGCCTTGTTCAAGTCTGTAAAGTTAACGCACATCCGCCATTTTCCGCTGCTCTTCTTGACTAGGACGACGTTGGCGAGCCATTCTGGATATTGGATTTCCCTGATGTGGCCCGCTGCAAGTAGTTTTCGCGTCTCTTCTTTGATCGCCTGTCTCTTCTCCTCATTGAATTTTCTTCTTCTTTGGCGGATGGGCCTGACTTGGGGGTCCATTGCCAAACGATGGCACCAGAAATCGGGGTCGATCCCCGGCATATCTGAAGCAGCCCACGCAAACGCATCCCGGTGTCTACTAATTACTTCGGCGATCTGGTCTTGCGTCTTGCTATCCAGGGTTCTTCCCAACTTAAACACTTTACCACTGATCTCCTTCTCGAGCCATTCCTCTACCGGTTGAGGCTTCCTCTCGCTAGCGATCAGCGCCCTCGCGATACCGGTTTCTCTGGCGGTCTCCGCGTAGTTCCTCTCCGACCTCGCCTCTACATTCCCCATTGGCACGTCGTCCTCGGTGACCACCTCTATCGCCGCATTCGAAGCTCGTTGGTGTTCGCGCTCTGGCTCCGTGCCAGGGGGAGGCGTCGTGGTTACGTGGCACACGGACCTCTTGTTCTTAAGGCTGTTTTCATAACACTTCTTTGCCTCCTTCTGGTCGGAGCAAATAGTGATGATCATACCCTCCATAGATGGCAGCTTGACCTTCATGTGCCTTGTCGAAGGCACAGCTCCTGTTCTGTTGAGTGTTGGCCTCCCCAACAGTATGTTGTATGCTGACGGGGCGTTTACAACAAGGTACCTGACCTTTTCCGTTCGTGAGGCCAAGTCGTCAGTGAAGGTCGTCCTCAGCTTGATATACCCCCTCACCTGCACTTGGTCGCCGACAAAACCGTACAAGCAGCCCCCATATGGTCTTAGCTGATCAGGGGACAGTTGTAACTTCTCAAAGGTTGGCCAAAACATCACGTCTGCTGAGCTTCCCTGGTCGACCAGCACCCGGTGGACGGTCCTTCCTGCCGTGACGAGCGAGATCACAATAGGGTCGTTGTCGTGAGGCACCACGTCCCTGCGATCCTCCTTGGTGAACGTGATGTCCACGTCGGGCGAGTGATCCTCAAAGGCTTCCACTGACATTATCGATCTCGCATACCTCTTTCGTTGCGACGCTGTGCACCCCCCGCCGGAGAATCCGCCAGCTATGGTGTGGATCTCGCCGTGAATAGGGACCTCGTGCTGTTGCCCTCCGCTGCTCGCCGGTTGAGACCCTGATGCTTGGTCCGCTTGCTTCTCTAGCAAGTAATCCTTCAGGAACCCACATTTGACCAGCTCGGTGAGCTGGTGACCCAGAGCCAAACACGAATTGATAGAGTGGCCAAAACTCTTGTGGAACTTGCACCATGCGTCTGGTTTTGCCCCCCAAGATTTTCTCCGTCGTTTTCTCAGGCACTTTGAGCCTGGCAGCTATGTTTGGGATGGCGATCAAATCAGCCAAACCCATCACAAACACGTACCTGGGGGGGCGATTACTCTCCCTGGGGCGCCCTGATCCCTTGCTTTTATTTTTCTTAGGGTCGTAAGGGTGACGCGCCCTTTGATCCCTCTTTCCCGCCGCCGCCTCCATTACCCTCTGAGGTTGTACCCTTGCTTGGGTGCGCGGTTTAGCTGGGGCCACATTTCCTCTCTTCTCGGTGACTTCGCTCTCGACGGCGATGTGAGCCACAGCACGTCGCCAGATTTCGGCGAACGTGGCGGGGTGGCTCCTGATGAGCGACTCACTAAAGGGCCCAGGCAATACGCCCTTTTTGAAGGCGTGCACAAACATCTCCTCATCCTTTCCTGGCAAACGGACTATCCGAGCCCCGAACCTGTTAAGGAAATCCTTCAAGGACTCCCCTTGGTACTGCCTTATATCAAACAAGTCGTAAGACACCAGAGGTGGCACCTTGTTCACTATGTACTGCTCAACAAACATCTTGGAAAACTGTTGGAACGTGGTAATATGGCCAGTGGGTATACTGACCAACCAGTCCAACGCGTTCTGCTCAAGGTGCTCATGAACACCTTACAATACACCGCGTCTGAGCCCCCTGAGAGCATCATCTGAGTATGAAACGCCGTGAGATGGGCTTCAGGGTCCTCTACCCCAGTGAAAGATGCTTTCACTGCCACAGTGCTAGCCGGGACTACTGAGTCCATGATCTCTTGGGAAAATGGCATAGGAAAGCTGCGTGGTGGGGATGGGGGTGCATATTTGTCCCCTGCCGCACGCTCCTCCCGCTCCTGAAGGGCTTTGCGCAGCTCTTCGTTGATCCTGTTGAGCTCTTCGTTCCTTGCCTGCGAGGCCACCAACGCCTCGTGCATCCTTTCCTGCTCAGAACGCGATGCAGTCACGTTCTCCTGCAGCGTCCTCATCATGTCCATCCCTTGCGTCATGGACACAGCATCTTCACCGGTTGATGGCGCAACTGAACTGGAGCGCGTTGTCCTCATCCTTTCTCAGCAGCTCAAAGAACTCCAAACAAACGGTGAAAACTCCAGGAGTCGACTGAGATAGCGAGCAGCTGAACAGAAAAACTCGAAGCACCACCAACACAAACTATGGTTGGGAATCACGTTTTATACGTGCCCCACGGTGGGCGCCTAATGATCCTTCCTGTTGACTTAGCGCAAGAGCGTTGCCTCGTCACGATCTTCCTCACCAGCTTGACACCACGTGCCCTCCAAGTCCGCTCCACAGATAGCTTCTCTGAGAACCTGAAAAAGACACAGTGGCGCCTCTGCGGCCGGTGGCGCTCCGACGCTCAAGTTAGATCACAGAATCACTAGAGAAATGATGCGTGTAAAAACAGCGTGTGAAAGAAAAAACTCCCCTCTGAATCTCACTCTGATTCTCTTTTATGCCTCCCTCTGTATCTGCGCCTAACAGAATTTTGTTATGCCTCTCTGGCATGTGTTAGAACCCTGTTGTGCTTTTCTGTGGCAACGTACCTCCAGAATCAGTAAAACAGGAGTGTCTGCACGTGTCAGTACCTTCAGCGGTACGGAGTGCACCTTTCTCTGGACCGCGCCCCTCTCAGATGATGACACATGGAGGCATGCAACTAACCACACACGTGTCACTACTTGAAGGGCTCTAGCGCTTCTCTCTGTGTGTCTAAGTCTTTCCCTTGCGGAGTAACTTAGCGCATTCCTTCTATTTGGGTAAATCGCATACTCTCAGGAGAATGCCAGGTGTGGCTGGTCTAGGCACACTCACCAAGCATTCCTCTCTGTGCAAACGATTTCCCCTTCATGATGCCATGCACGTAATGGGTTGAGGAAGTCACCAATCACTGACCGGTTTATCAACTCCCTCAGGCCACTCTCATGCGCGATTCTCTGAGATATGTTCATGCGAGGTTCGTGCGTAACGCTCTCGCTGGGAACCTCAGTCCTAGCTTAACTGCGTGTGACACAAGACCCCGATGACCTTGCACTCGATGATTGATCGATGCTCTATTACTTCTCGCGTTCTGCCCCCAGGTGTTCATCTGGGAACTGGTCTGTCGGTGACCGCTTGGTTACTGACCACCGATCACCGTTCTGGGTGATCAGTCCCCTGACCTCTCTGCCAACTGATCTGTCGGTGGGCACCTGGCTACTGACCACCGATCACCTCTTTGGATGACCTCCCCCTTGGCCTTTCTGTCACTCGATCCACGTGTCACCCTAAGAGTGGTCCACGTTATTATCTTCTGCTGACGTCATCAACTACCGATGACCGACCGGATCATTAACGTTATAAATTTTCGAAATCGCGCGCTCACGGTACTTTTTCATTTGCTCTCTTCGCATTCTACTTCACTATTCATCTTCTTCTCGAAGAGCTCTCTCTGCGTTCTCTGCTTTCTCTCTACGCATCCTCGACTTTTCACCACCTGAAACACTCAAAGGTATGATTTTTCTTTATTCCCGCTTATTACTGCATTACTCTTATGTCTGCCTGGGCCTGTTTATGCTTTTGCATCTCTTGCATCCCTTTTTCCATTTCCCTGTTCCTTCCTCCCTGAACTTCTCGCGCGGGTAGGGGCTTTCCTAGGGTTTCTCTCCCCCTATTTTTCTGACCTTACTTGCATAGCCCTTTTCTCTTCTTCTTTCTTCAGTTTCTTTGTCAATGGCACGTACCAAAATGACGGCCAACCCTCCACCCCCTAGAGTCAACCATAGGGCCCTTTACCCGTGGGCCCCAGATGAACTACTTGACGAGTGCTCAAGCCTGGTCTCCACAAAAGCTTGGAGGGATCATGTAGGAGAGCCAAGCACCTATGACCATTGTGCCTTCGCGAAAAGGCATGATGACGACATCCCTGTGCTCCCTTGTACCTTAAGGGAGCCCGTGTGTGGGGACAAGCGGGCCAACAACGGGGTCCCCTTCTTCTACTTTTATCAAGTGGTCTTCAAGCGTATAGGGATGCGCTTGCCCTTCTCCAGGTTTGAGAGGGAATTGCTAACGGAGGTCAACATCGCCCCAGCCCAACTGCACCCCAATGGCTGGGCCTTCGTCAAGGCCTTTGGCGTATTATGCAGGTTCTTCAGGTGCGCACCCTCTGTCGATATCTTCCTACATTTCTTCGAAGTGAAGAAACAGGGGAAGAGCCTCTGAGTGAGTCTCAGCAATATCCCTGGAAGGGTCCTCCTGACTCTATTCCAGCAATCCTTTAAGGGGTGGAAAGGCAGATTCTTCAAAGTTTGCTACTCCGACTACGGCCCCTCTGCCCTTGACGGATTTCCTCTGTACTGGGTTGATCCGGTCAGTGGTCGGTTGGCCGTGACGTCAGCAGTAGATAGCCACGTGGACCGTTCTTAGTGGCACACGTGGGCCAGCGAAGCTGATGTGTGGTGCGTCGTTGAGAGGGTTACCCGGGGGTGATCGGTTGTCAGACGGAATGCGCGATCATCGTTTAGATGAGACGATCGGTCGTCGCGCCACACACAGGCAGGCTGGAAGCGAGAGGCAATTCCCAGCGAGAGTGTTGCATATGAGTCTTGTACGGCAGAATAGTGGAAGAAGGAGAAGATCAGGTGCTTCATGGTACCGCACACAAGAGTGGCCTAAGGGAGCTAGCAGCCAGTCGGTTGTTGGTGCTCTCTAGCCCATAACGTGAATGGATCAGTGCAGGGGTGATCACGGTGGGATAGCAGGTAACACCTGGTACGCATGCTAGCCAGGCCACACCTGGCATACACACTGAGGTTGTACGAGACATCTAGCGAGAGAAACATGCGAAGGTACTTCGTATGTAACTAACTTAGGCGCGTCGCAGGGTATATAAAGACCCCCCACGCTCATGCAGAGGTAAGATTTCATTTGTACAAGTTACCCGTTAACACACAGAGAGAAAGAGAATCAGAGAGCACACACGAGTCTCACAGAGATTCATCGTACTTAGTTCTTTGGTGGTCATGTGGCTGACTTGAGCGTCAGAGTGCAATCGGTCGCTAGAGGCGCCGTTTGTTGTGTTTCGCAGGCACGCTTGAGGTTCTTTGTGGAAGGCACAGGTTGGACGTGGCGAGTTCTTTGACAATCAAGTCCCCGGCAATTTGTGATCCCATCCACCTTGCTGCTAAGTTTTGTCGTTTGTTCTTGAGATTCTTGCTGAAAGAATGAGGAAGACAAGGCAAACTTCACCCGTGCCATCAGCTGAGTTGGGAGCTGTGACAATGGCGCTAGTCTTGGAAATGATGCGAGCGCTGCAAGATGATGTGGCGGCATCAAGAATGGAGCAAGAAAGAATTCAAGCATATTCGACTGCATCGCAGGGAAGGAATGAAGAGCTGGATCGCGTTAACGAAGAATTGCACAAGACTCTACAGGCGCAGAAGGAGCGGGTGGCAGAAGAAAGAGTGGCGTCGCCACCGTCTCCCCCCAGGACTTTCCCCATGCCATTCTCATCTGAGATCATGGGTGCAGTGGTGCCACCAGGCTTGGTGGGGGTGAAAGCTTCGTTTACAGGGGTGGAGGACCCAGAAACGCATCTGACAGCGTTTCACACCCAGATGATGCTTTCTGGGGGCTCAGACGCGGTGTACTGCAAACTGTTCATGAGCACATTGAGTGGGATCGCTTTGGAGTGGTTCGTGAGCCTACCAGATGGCCACATCACTTCGTTTCAGCAGTTCTCGAAGCTGTTCATGGAGTAGTACATCGTCAACAGGGCACCCTCAGTGGTGTCGTACGACATGTTTGATGTGCGCCAGAACCAGGGCGAGTCCCTCCGGGACTACCTTAGCCGTTTTGGGGTCAGGTGGTGAGGCTACCCAGCAAAGATGAGGATATGCTGGTGCATGCGTTCAAGAAAGGGGTTCGGCGGGCCCTTTCGGTGAATCTTTGATCAGGAACCGCCCCAGCACCTTCGCGGAGATTAGGCGTCGTGTTGTGGCACACATAGTGGCAGAAACAGCTGTTTCTGAGAAGAGGGAATGCGCGATCCCGACCAAATCGCGCTTGGGCCCGAGTAGGTCTCAGCAGCCAATGAGGGTGCACGAGGCCAAAGAAGGAAAGGGGGCCCAGGGAAAGCCCCGCCCTTATGAACCGAGGACTGACCAGGGCAGGGGGCGCGCGAGGGAAAGCAACGCGCCCCCCAGATTCGACTTTGTGGTGGAATTGGCGGAGCTGATCGCCATTCCAGCCGTAGCGGCTCGTCTGCGAGCACCGGAGAAGACCGACAAGGTGCTGGGACGAAAAAAGAACGTGTGGTGTGAGTTTCACCAGGCCTATGGCCACTCACTCCACACTTGCTTGGCGTTAGGTCACCAACTCGCGGAGTTGGTGAAAAGTGGTTTCCTGAGCGATTACTTGCGGGAGAAGTAAGGTGATCGGGTGTCGTGACCACCAGCGGAGGATCCGTAGCACGAAGTGGCGGTGCACACGATTGCGGGAGGCTTCTTTGGAGGAGGATGTACGGCCTCTCAGAGGAAGAAGTACGCATGCTCGGTGATGGCGATCGACTCGGTGGAAGAAGATCGCTCCCCCGACGTTGGCATCACCTTCACCAAGGCGGATCTCCAGGACGTTGTGCCACACGACAACGATCCTATTGTTATCTCCCTCGTTACAGCAGGGAAAAAGGTGCACAAGGTCCTTGTAGACCAAGGAAGCTCGGCGGACGTAATGTTTTGGCCGACGTTCAACAAGCCACAACTGCCCCTCGATCATCTAAGGCCATACCCGGGGTGCTTATATGGTTTTGCAGGGGACCAAGTGGAGGTGCGAGGCTACGTCGAGCTGAGAACCACGTTTACCGATGGGGCCGGGTCTTGCATCGAGAATATCAAGTACCTAGTGGTGTATGCCCCATCTGCCTACAACGTACTGTTGGTGATCCTGCCTGTTGACCAGAACGTTGGAACCTGCCTCGTCAAAGGATCGACTTGTGCACCGCTTCGAACCTCCGTCCTTCTTCAAGATCTACCTCAAGAACCTGCAAAAGAACAGAGCGGCGCCGCTGCGGCCGATCGCACTCCAACGCCCAAGTCAGTGACCGAACCACCAAATACTAAGAGCAAGAACACTCAAGAAATCTCAAGGAACCGTGCAATGTTCTCTCTGACAGTAAGCTCTAGAACTCGCAAGCGTAAAGAGTATAATCTGAACGCGCGTACCTCAGAAAGTTCGTTGAGAACTCTTATATACCCGGTCACTTTCTCTCTCCTGGCAGTTACAGACCTGGGACACGTGGCTCGCATCCAGTCGTACACGTGCTATCATCTGGAGCCTCCTTGACTTGGGCGCTGCTTCTGACTCCCTTTTTGGCTAAGTTATTTATGCATGGTACTGCCTAGTGCATATCTAACTTGGGAGCGCGATCTTTACTGGAACAGGCGAGTTAGGGTGCTCTCGTACACCTTCCCTGTGGTCTCGCCGGCCGCCTTCATAATCTGCTCCACCTTCATCTCTGGCGATGTGCTTGCTCCGGCGATCTCCAATCGCTTGGTCGCCTGAGTTTACCTTCAATTGGGCGATCGCCTGGTATGCTGGAGATCAGAACACGCCAACTTAATAACTGGCGACTTCACGAGCCCCCCGACTTCCTTCTCTTCTGCCAACCTGGCGCTCGTCAACACGCCTACACTGTAGCTTGGTGCCACGTCATCACTTCCGATTACCAGGACGGTACAGTTGGGAAGACTGACTCTCAACAGGTTGGGTGCCGTACCATCGACGAGTCACATGAAGTTGAAGCTACTGTCAATGGAAGGGGTAGTGATCACCATAAAGTCGGACCAGAAGGAAGCTAGGCGCTGCTATGAGAACAGTCTCAAGCAACAGAGAAGCGTGTGCTATGTCACCACGACACCACCGCCGGTTTCAGGCGAGAGGCGATCGGAAATGGAGGTGGTAAGGGGCACGCAAGGGAATCTGGAGATGAAGGAAGCAGTGTTGGGGGGCTCAGGAATGACCCCAGCTGAAACTGAGGAAGATAGCATGATCACTCCTCGCGAGTCCGGAATCGCGAGGGCGGTCATCGCTAGTGAAAGGAGGTCCCACCCTGCTGAGGGGTGGGTGGAGACAGAGATCCAAGGAAAGAGGTTTAAGCTGGGGGGATCGCTCAACGACAATACGCGAAGACAGATCGTCGAGGTGATTGAGAGTCACCTGGACGCGTTTGCGTGGCCAGCCTCGGACATGCCAGGCATTGACCCGGACTTCCTCTGCCATCGTCTTACAATGGACCCCCATGTCCGACCGGTGCGCTAGAGGAGGAGGAAATTCAATGAGGAGAGAAGGCACGTAGTCCACGAAGAAACCTGCAAACTCTTGGCCGCGGGGCACATCTGAGAAATCCAAGACCTAGAATGGCTGGCTAATGTGGTACTGGTGAAGAAGTCAAATGGTAAGTGGAGGATGTGCGTGGACTTCACCGATCTAAACAAGGCATGCCAAAAGGACTCCTATCCCCTACCCAGCATAGACGCCTTGGTGGATAGTGCGTCGGGATGCCAGCTTATGAGTTTTCTGGACGCATTCTCGGGCTATAATCAGATCAGGATGCATCCGATGGACGAGTGCAAGACTGCGTTCATGACCGAGCGGTCTTGTTACTGTTACAAGGTAATGCCCTTCGGGCTGAAGAACGCGGAGGCCACCTATCTGAGGTTGATGGATAGGGTGCTCTCACCGATGTTAGGAAGGAATGTACAGGCCTACGTCGATGACATGGTGGTAAACTCGCGAGAGAAGGAGCAGCATGTCACTGATATGGAGGAATTGTTTGCAACAATCGCCAAATACAGGTTAAAGCTCAACCCAGAGAAGTGTATTTTTGGTGTGGAAGCGAGAAAGTTTTTAGGCTTCCTCCTAACAGAGCGGGGGATCGAGGCGAACCCCGAGAAATGTGCGGCGATCATGGCAATGAGAAGCCCAGCGTCGGTGAAGGAGGTGCAGCAACTCATCGGTCGGTTGGCGGCATTGTCGCGATTTATGTCCGCTAGAGGAGAGAAGGGTCATCCTTACTTCCAGTGTCTCAAACGGAACAGTAGGTTCGTTTGGACCAAGGAGTGTGAGGAGGCTTTCATTAAGCTGAAAGGGTATCTGGCTAGCCCACCAGTGTTGTGCAAACCACTGGAGGGCACCCCTCTCGGCTAGTACTTTGCTGTGACGGAAAGAGCGGTCAGTTCAGTTTTGGTTCAAGAGAAAGACCAGGTCCAGAGACCTATTTATTTTGTGAGTAAGGTACTCCAGGGTTCTGAGGTAAGGTCTCAGGCCCTGGAGAAGGCAGCTCTGGCGATGGTGTTCTCAGCAAGGAGGCTCCGCTATTACTTCCACAGCTTCACGGTCGTAGTGATGACCGATCTTCCCATCCAGAACGTGCTCAAGAAGGCAGACGTAGCCGGGAGGATGGTGAAGTGGGCCCTAGAGCTATCTGAGTTCGATATAAGGTACGAGCCCCGGGGTCCGATCAAGGGGCAGGTGTTAGTGTACTTCGTCGTCGAGTTGTCATCGGGCGTTGCACCTTCGGACGGCCTAGATTTTCGCTGGGTCTTATCGGTGGATGGCTCCTCCAATCAACAGGGAAGTGGCGCTGGAGTCATCCTGGAAGGACCAAACGGAGTGCTGATCGAGCAGTCTCTACGCTTCGCTTTCAAGGCCAGCAACAACCAGGCGGAGTACGAGGTCTTGATCGTCGGTATGTTGCTGGCAAGGGAGATGGGAGCAAGGAGTTTGTTGGCCAAGACCGACTCCCTGTTGGTCACCGGGCAGGTAACGGGAGAGTTCCAGGCCAAAGACCCACAGATGGCTGCATACCTCGAGTATGTGCACACCTTGAGGACGTCCTTTGCAGAGTTTGAGTTGGTCCACGTACCAAGAGAGCAGAATGCCAGAGCTGACTTGCTCGCTAAACTAGCCAGCTCAGGCAAGTGGGGCAGGCAGAGGAGCGTCATCCAAGAGACCCTGAAGGTACCTCGCGCGTTCGTAACGGACAACCAAGTACTTCAAGTGTGCAAGTCAAGGGAGCGCGTAGCGAGCAGTCATCGGTCTCTAACTCAAGAAACTTTGAGAGCGCCCAGGCTGAGAGCGCGACCAATAAGAACCGATGAGGCGATGGAGGTTTGCGCTGTAGGAAGAACTGACACGTGGATAACGCCGTACCAGCGATATTTGGCAGATGGGGAGCTCCCGCTGGACTCGTCGAAGGCGAAAATGGTAAAGAAGAGGTCGAGCAAGTTTACCCTTATCGATGGGGACCTCTTTAAGTTTGGATTCACCCATCCAGTGTTGGTGTGCGTGCATGGAGAGCAGTGCATGAGGATCATGTCAAAGCTCCACGAGGGAGTGTGTGGAAGCCACGTCGGTGGTCGCGCCTTGGCAAATAGAGTTCTCCGCGCGGGGTACTACTGGCCAACGCTGAAAGAAGACTGCGTGGGGTATGCTCAACGTTGCAAGCAGTGCCAGTGACACGCAGATTGGCACAAGGCGCCCCCTGAAGAGCTAAGGTCGATTCATAGCCCATGGCCGTTCCACACCTGGGGAATCGACATCCTGGGACCCTTTCCCTTAGCAGTAAGGCAAATGAAGTTTTTGATCGTCGTCATAGAGTATTTCACGAAGTAGGTGGAGGCAGAGCCGATCGCGCAGATCACCGCTCACAAGGTCCAACAGTTTGTGTGGAAGAACATTGCGTGCCGTTTCGTAGTGCCCAAGCGTTTGGTCTCTGACAATGGTACCCAGTTTACGAGTCACCAACTGAAAACCCTATGCGAAGAAATAGGGATACAGCAGGTGTTTGCCTCGGTGGAGCACCCTCAAACGAACGGGCAGGTGGAATCGGCCAACTGAGTACTGCTCAGAGGACTGAAGAGAAGGTTGGAAAAGGCCAAGGGAACATGGGCAGAGGAGGTTCCCAGGATCGTGTGGGCCTATCACACCACTCCACAATCTAGCACCCATGAGACACCGTTCAATTTGGTCTATGGGTCGGACGCTATGATCCCTGTCGAGATACAAGAAACCTCACCAAGGTTTCTAAGTTTCGTGGTTGAGGAGTCCAACAAGGAGAGGAAAGTAAACCTGGACCTCCTGGATGAGGTGCGAGAAGAGGCCAGGGTCAGTGCCGAAGCCGTAAAGAGAAGGGTGGAGCGTAGGCACAACTCCAAGGTGCGACTGAGGCAGTTCCAAGAAGGGGACCTGGTGATGAGGAAAGCACATCAGCACGAGTTGAAGAATAAGTTGTCCCCTAAGTGGACTGGCCCGTTCAGAGTGGTGGAAACGCTGGAGAATGGCGCCTATCGGCTGGAGACTTTGGACGGAGGGACAATCCCCAGAACGTGGAACGCTACGCATTTAAAGTTCTATTTCAGTTAAGCATGTAAAGTAGTCGCGCCTTTGTGCTAGTATAAATAGCTTGAACAGATCAGGGGGCACTCTTTTTCCCAGAAGTGGGTTTTAATGAGAACACCCAATAAAATAAAATAAAAAAGAAAGTTATATGTATGAAAGGTTTGCAAGTTTTTAAGTTAAAATCCTACTTGCCCCAGGTAATCAGTTAAACCCTCCTCGCCCCAGGCGCGAGCAGGGCGGTCGGTTTAAAATCCTCCTCGCCCCAGGTGCGAGTGCAGGCAGCTAAGGTTCGAAAAGCCATGGGTGCTGGTAAGTCCAAGAAGGGAAAGGGAGGATTTCGAGAAACGCCTTTACCCAAGTGGCACAGCATCAATATTGGCGCGATAAAACTCTTAGTCAAAACCCTTCTCACACAAGAAGTGAGAAGGTGGGAGCACGACCCGACGTGTTAAGGATCGATGACCTTGGGGCAGGCAAGAGGGGTTATCGAGAAACACTTTTCTCCCCAAAACAGGGCATCATCCTTGACCGATCGGTGTGGGAGTCCTCTATGCACTTAGTGCTGGAGCGACAAGCAATATAGGGAGATATAAGGTAGAAACAGAGGTGCGATAACTGATGAGTGGGGGGTTGTTAGAACGTTGTTTAAGAGTTTTAGACAAGTTCTTGCGCAATAGGCCTGAGCGAGCCAAACTCGGACGTTATCGAGTGTCGTTAGTTATGGTCAAAGTCAGAAGGAAAAGTTCAAATAAAGTTAAGGTTTTGCACCGAGCTCGTGCAGGTTAAACAGTTAATCGTGCCTAGCTATAGCTAAAGGTTAAGTAAGAGGTACACAACAGAACAAGAAGTAAGAGAAAAAAAAAGGAATTTAATATATACAGTCAAAGTCCTTACAAAACAAGTGTTTATGAACAAAGTAAAGAAAGCTGCATCAAAAGACAATCAAGGGCGGACGATTTTGCCATCCACCACTTCGAAGTCCATCGCGAACTGGGAATAGTCAGCCTCTGGGAAGACGCACTTCACCTGCTCAAGGGCCAAGTCGAACCCGTCAGCGAAGGTATCGACAGCCTCTTCCCAAAGCTGGGTCTTCTCGTTTTCAAGCGCGACCTTCTCGGTAATCAGAGTGGCGTTGGCAAATTCAGCATCCTTGAGCTTTTGTTCTTTTGCTGCGAGAACCTCCACCATGTTTGCAAGTTGTTGACACAGAAAGGTATTCTCGGTCTCGAGCTGGAGGGTCCTTCCCGTTGTCTCCAGCAGATCAGCATCAAGAGCGGTGATGGCATCCCCCATCTGCATCTCCGTCTTGATGGTCTCCTGGATTTGCAGGGCACGTCCTTTCTTGGCCTCCTCAAGCATGTCCTTTAGCATGCCGTTGGTATTTTGAAGAGCTTCGTAGTCGCTTTGGAGCGATTCCTTCTGGTTGAGTAGCTCGTTCATCTTACCTTCCAGCTTTTCAAGGCGGCGATGCTGCGTGGAGAACTCGAGGGAAAGCACCATCTGGCGGGCCAGATGGAGATCCACTTCGCTGGCACTCCACTTGACTAGCTCGCGTCCTTGAATCAGCTGCTTAGTCAGGCGAATGACTCTGGAGAGCCCCTCAGCGCTCAACCCTGATGCTTGAAGGGAGCTCTCGCCACCACCCTCAGTTGTGGTAGCGGAATCTTGAGGGCATGGAGAGGTGGGAGGGCGAGAGGTTCCATCTGAGCGCGTCACCCCGCTCCCAGTTGCTTGAGGCGGTGGGGGTGGTCCGGTAGGGAGCGGGGAAGGAAGAGGAGGTGGAGAAGGAGGGCGTGCAGGGGAGGCCTGAGCCTGAGGAGATGGGATGGCGTTTTTCTCAGGTACCTCGGTTCCCCTTTTTCTCCATTGGACCAAGGGGGACCCCGAGCTCTCCTCGTCGATGGTCACGACGGTGATGGAAGCCTTCACCAACCGTTTCCTCTTCTTATCACCCCTGGTCTCGGGGCCTTCAGCTAGCACAACCGAGATGGGGAGAGCGGGAATGGGATCGGTGGTCGCCTCCGCCCCAGAGGATGACCCGGCAGCTTGCCGGCTTTTGGCGAGCTCGATCAGTTGTTGTCGGCGTTCCCTCGTGGAAGTCATATCTGCACCAGGTAGGCATAGCAAGAGGTTAGTGCACAAGAAGCCGAGAAGAAAATAAGACAAAGCGCAGGCAGGCGATTAGCATATGCAGATGAATGAGTATGGCAAGTGATCCGGTCGGTCATCGGTAGTCGATGACGTCAGCAGCAGGTAACCACGTGGACCACCCGCAGGGTGACACGTGGATCAGGTGGCGGAGAAATCAGGGAGGAGATTACCCGGTATGGTGATTGGTGGTCAGTAACCGAGTGGCCGCCGACAGATCAGTTCCAAGATAAACACCCGGGGGTGAACACGAGAAGCAATAGAGCACCGATCAGTCATCGGGTGCATGGTCATCGGGGTTTCGTGTTACACGCAGTTAAACTGGGACTGAGATTCCCAGCGAGAGCGTTACGCATGGACCTCACATGATTATACCTGAGAGAAAGAGGAGTTCCTCGCCGGTAGAATCGTGCACGAGAGTGGCCTGAGGGAGTTAGTAAACCAGTCAGTGATTGGTGATTCTCTTAAACCATTACGTGCATGAAATCGTGAAGGGGAAATCGTGTATGCAGAGAGCAATGCTTGGTGAGTGTGCCTAGTCCAGCCACACCTGGCGTTCTCCTGGGAGTGCGCGAGTCAACCAGATGGAAGAAAGGCGCTAAGTTACTCCGCAAGGGAATAACTTAGGCGCACAAAGAGATGTGCTAGAGCCCTTCAGGTAGTGACACGTACATGGTTAGATGTGAGTTGCATGCCTCCACGTGTCACCATCTGAGAGGGGCGTGGCGAAGATAAAGGTGCACTCCGTGTCGTGAAAGGTACACACAGAACACACAGACACCCACGTCTTTACTAACTGTGGTACGTTTTCCCACAAAAAGCATAACAGAATTCTGACACACTCAGAGAATAGCGTAACAGAATTCTGTTAGGCACAGACACAAAGAGAGATACATACACATTATTTTTTGGTGATTTTGTGACCTAAGTTGAGCGTCGGAGTGCAAACGGCCGCTAGAGGCATCGTCTGTGTGTTTTGCAGGTTGCGTTTGAAGTTCCTGGAGAAGGTTCTAAGAGCACTCTTGTGGATAGCACAGTTGCATAGGAGGGATAAGGAAGCGACAAAGCGATTCCTCCACGTTAGAGTTGGCGACAGGATCAGCAAGCAAACACGAGGCGCACGTTCAAATGAATAATAAAAAAAAACAACATAATAGCCAGTCAGAGAGAAGATGAGAGGGCAAACCAATGTATTTTTTGACCATCTCTGCATCAAACTCGTGCTTGATGAGGGTGGAGGAGCCAAACTTGGTGCCCAAGCTCGATAGAAGGCCACACAGCTCACGCTCGTATGGCGCCATGGCCTCCAAACCCCGAGGTTTCCTGAATTCTACCTTGGGAACCCAGTAGAGGGGAAAGCCCTCGAGTAGGGTTGGGCTATGCTTGTTGGAGGTTATCATATAAAACCTACCCTTCCAATCCTTGAAGGATTGTTGGTATAGGCCCAAGATCACCCTCCCTGAGACACCATTCAGGCTTACCCACGACCTGTCACCAGGGTTCTTGGCCTCGAAGAAATGGAGGAAGACGTCGGTCGATGGATGGTGCCCGAAATGGTTGCACAGGATTTCGAACGCCCGGATGAATGCCCAAGCGTTTGGGTGGAGTTGACATGGAGCCACGTTCAGCTCGGTGAGGAGATCCTTCTCGAAGAAGGTGAAAGGGAGTCGGAGACGCAGCCTCTTGAAGATGGCTGAGTAGACAAAGGTGAAGGGCACCCCATTGGTGGCCCTATCGTCCACGCATATAGGCATGCCTCGTGGAGGGATGCACACGCCCAGGTGTCTGTCATCTTCCCGGCTCGTCCGCGTCACTTTTGAGCAGGGTGGCTAGATGATCAGCGGGAAGTTGGCTAGAGGTTTCGGCGAGCAGGTGGAGGGGAGCCCACTGGTACGCTCGCGCGTAGTCTTGGGGAGCAAGAGGCGCACTGGGTTGCGCTTGTTCAAGACGACGATGGTGCACAGGCTTCCGCCTGTGCACCGGAGGGAGAAGCAAGGCGTGCGGTGGTTTTTGTGCGAGCCATTAACTACAGTGGAAAAGAAAGAAAAAATGAAGGGTCAATGAGAAACAAGAGGAAGACAAAGGGAACGAAAGCACGGCGAGAAGAGAATGGAGAAACGAAGGTGACGAAGGGGAAGAAGTGAAAACGCAGAAAAAGAAGAAGCCGGAGGAAACCCTGGTACAGTGCAAATGAAGAAAAAAACCATCCACAATGTATGCACAGTGCACTTATTGAACAATGCAATCGGTCATAGATGTCCAAATACGCTCAATCGCTGGCGGTTTCTGGAAGCTTGAGATTGGGGAAGATGAATCGCAAACGGGGAGTCGAAAGGTTTCAGAGAGAAAGTGTTGGAGAAGGTGATGGAACAGTGAAGGCGCGTAAGTTTTGAATGTGAAGAGGCGCAGATAACGCTTCATGCTAGCTGTTGATGCGTACACGTGTCGCAAGATGAAGGGAGGAAAGCATAACGTCACTTAAAGCACAACAAGTGATGTGGCGCATGACGAGGCACGTGATGTGGCGTCACTTGCCACGTGGCCACTGAGGATGCTCACTTAGTCTCTTCGCTGAAAACAAGTATACAGCTCGAGACTGGGAGGCTTGTGATCCGGTCGGTGGTCTGTTGGCCGTGACGTCAGCAGTAGATAGCCACGTGGACCGTTCTTAGTGCACACGTGGGCCAGCGAAGCTGATGTGTGGTGCGTCGTTGAGAGGGTTACCCGGGGGTGATCGGTTGTCAGACGGAATGCGCGATCATCGTTTAGATGAGACGATCGGTCGTCGCGCCACACACAGGCAGGCTGGAAGCGAGAGGCAATTCCCAGCGAGAGTGTTGCCTATGAGTCTTGTACGGCAGAATAGTGGAAGAAGGAGAAGATCAGGTGCTTCATGGTACCGCACACGAGAGTGGCCTCAGGGGTGATCACGGTGGGACAGCAGGTAACACCTGGTACGCACGCTAGCCAGGCCACACCTGGTATACACACTGAGGTTGTACGAGACATCCAACGAGAGAAACATGCGAAGGTACTTCGTATGTAACTAACTTAGGCGCGTCGAAGGGGATATAAAGACCCCCCACGCTCATGCAGAGGTAAGATTTCATTCGTACAAGTTACCCGTTAACACACAGAGAGAAAGAGAATCAGAGAGCACACACGAGTCTCACAGAGATTCATCGTACTTAGTTCTTTGGTGGTCTTGTGGCTGACTTCAGCGTCGGAGTGCAATCGGCCGCTAGAGGCGCCGTTTGTTGTGTTTCGCAGGCACGCTTGAGGTTTTTTGTGGAAGGCACAGGTTTGACGTGGCGAGTTCTTTGACAATCAAGTCCCCGGTAAGATCATGGGTGAAGGAGGTGAAGACCGTGAAGCCCAAGTCGCTGGACGAATTACCCTCGAATGATCGAGAGGCTTGTCAAATCTTGACCAGCATGGGGGGCTTTGACACCGCTACCCTGATAAGTCTAGAGTACAACGCTGAAGCTCTAGCAGAATACATAAGTATGAAAGCTTCGCCCCATAACCTTTTATTCCCTACTTCTGTTGGATTCTTGCTTGATGCATGATTTATCTGCTCTTTTTATGTTTCAACTTTAGCTTGTGCCTAACCTATACCATGTTTGTCTTCTTGTTGCAGATTCTAAGATGGATAGGCAACGACGGTTGCGACTGGCCCAGGTGCTGAAGTCCAAAGACGGGGCTTCGGCATCTCCCCCCTCAACTTTCGCTGCCCATCTTCTCCCAACCTTCAAACTCAATCTGCCACGACACCATCAACCCCTTTAGTCCAACCTTCTACCAATCCACCTCCGAGCTTGTCACCACCTATTGCGGCCATGCCTCTTGCGCTGGTCGAGGCCGGTGCTCCCTCGGCCCCTCTTGACAAGGGAAAGAGGATAGTGGAGGTAGTTTCAGACGATGAAGACTCCGCTGAGGGGCAAGTCTTCAAGCGACGAAGAACTCAACATGCCCCTCAGACCGTCACTTCTGCTACCTCTTCCTCCCATGGGGTTGAGTCTTTGAGGGAGGACCCTCCGAGCTCCACCTCTCCTCCTCAACCAATGAATCTGGAGGGAGGAGTTGAAACTGAGCCCACAGGCGTTCCTCCACCTGCCCCAGAACTCCCTCTTCCCATGCAAGACTCATTGAGGGGTTTCTTGGGCAGAGCGTCCCCCTGTGACCAAGCTGAAGGCCCCAGAGGGAAAGTCTATATTACTATATGGGCGCCTTCATGTGTTGCGCCCATTCCTGACATACGCAGGCCAGAGCTAAGGCTGTCCAAGCCTCCGCCTTTCGATCACTGGAAAAGGAAGTTGCCTCCCTGAAGGAGGAGAAAGAGAGGCTGGCCACCCACTGGGGGCGTTAGGAGGACGCATACAAGACCTCCCTGAAGGTGGCCCAAAAGGCGAAGGAGGAGGCCAATAAATGATTACACGAGATGTCTCAGGCCAATGCTGAGCTCCTTAACTAGGTGGTGCCTCTTCTAGTGAAGATTGCTGACCTTGAGGCAACGGCGGCGCAACAAAAGAAACTTGAAGACCAGTGTGTGGATCGAGAGCAGACACTGGGGAAAACTGAGGCTGCGCTCGAGTTGAAGATTGACGAATGCGCCCGGTTAGCCGCTGAAAATGCCACCCTCCAGACCAAGGTTCAAGAGTTAATGGCTGCCTTGGCCTCCAAGGACCAAGAGATGACCGCTCAAGCTGCCAACTTCAAGGTTGCTAAGGAGAAACTGGTCGAGGAGTCTGCTTCCAGTTTCGCCGAAGGGTTTGCTGAGGCTCTTGTTCAAGCTGCATGTGTGAACCCGGGCATCGACGTTACTGGGTGCAGCCCCTTGAACGAAGTGGTTGATGGCAAGCTCGTGCCTTTGGAGAGTCTCGACGAATAGCCTATATTTTGTGTCTTAATAGATCTATTTGATAGTTGCTCTTTTGCTTAACTTGTAACTATCACGAACCTTGGTTGTAATTATAACTCTTGAATTTGCCTAAATGTTATCTGCTTTCAATTTCTACTCGCACTTTATCTGTTCCTGTTTTCCTTTCTTCATCAAAGGCTAAACTGGTACAGGCCTTCGAGGCATTTCTTTGTTGCTTCGTCTTTAGCTCTCTACATGTCTTTCTCTCTTACTCTCCCTTTCTAAGTCGTGATGCGTACCTTTCTCTTGGTCTCTCCACTAAGAAACTTATTTGGTTTTCGTATCTGTGGGGAATCTTCCCCATGAAGGCATCGCCTTTTTCGTCGTTTCCCGAGGGTAAAGGAGGATTTAGCTGCGCATACTTCTCCTACCTTTGATCTCCTTCATCTCCTCCTTGCTCTTCACTTACTTATTCTTGCGCCCCCGATCGTTTACTACCAAGGGCATCGCTGGCTTTACCATCGCTTAGGGTGAAAGGGGTCTCGTCTTTTTCTTTCTGGCCTCGACGTCGCTCGAGGGCGAGGAGGGCTTATCTCAACTGTACTGGGTGCCAATGCTCAAGGAGGGACCTGCTCTGGGTGTCCTCAGCGTATCTAGACACTTGGGTCAAAAGTCGCGATCTGGTGCCCACGCCCATGGAGAGGCCTATACATTCAGCACCGTATCGTCCATGGAGTGTCTAAAACACCAAGGCAACTTAGCCTTTATCTTTTCGCATCTGGTGCCCACACTTGAGTAGAGGCCTACTACGTTAGTGCCGTATCGTCCTCAGGGTGTCTAAAACACCAGACACTGGGGCTAGCTGTACATACCTGAGGAGGGGGCGTCCCGAAGGAATCCCCTAACCCCTGCTCAAGGACTAGACGCCCGGATTTTTAACTTATACTGACATCTGGTGATGGAGATCAAGCTCAAGAGGACATGAAGGCCAATCAACAAGATCAAGAAGAGGTAGAGGCACAAATGGAGGTCGCCCAAGGAGGTCAAAGCCCACCTCAAAGGCTTACAAGAAGCATGTTCAAAGCTTTAGGAGCTAGGGGACATTTATTTTCTCTTTTTGTAATTTCTTTGGTTGAAGGTGCTTAGAGGGAAACATTAGAAACCTCTTTTGTTATAGCATCTTTTAGGCTTTAGTTAGGAGCTTTAGGAAGGGGGGTGTATTAGTAGATAGATGTAGGAGTAGAATAGGAGGTGCCAAAGTGAAGGAAGAGGTCACACCCTCCTCATGCCTTGTAAATAGGGGCCGGTTCTAGTTTGTTTTAGGGGGGAAATTTGAAATTGTTTAGCTCACATTTTCAGCACCTTAGGCTATAAATAGAGGTGCTTCCTTTGTAAATTTCAGATTTGAATTTTAGAGAAAAGAAACTATACTCAAATTTTGAGTGATCATTAGAGAGGTTTTGAGCCTTCTTCTCTAGTCTCATCTTGGAGCAACCATCCTTCTAGTGGCGTGATCATCCAACCTTACATCCATCTTCATGAGCACTCTCTTCTCCTTCCTTTCTTCTCTTTTGTTGTTCATGTTTTGAGTTGGTGTTCTTGAGATTTTTGGTTCGCTTTAAGTTTTCCAGCAGCTGTTCTTATTCTTCTTTGTGTTTGGTTCGGTACTTTTCTGCCAGCTTTCCTTTTCAGTTTTCTTGTCTTATATTTCATTTTGTTCGGTTCAAAGTTGTTCTTATTCAATTCCATTCGGTGCCTTTGGTTTTTACCTCTTTTTGTTGGTTCAATTTGACAATAATTGGAACTTCTATATGAGTTTGTGTTTTGGCACTAGTTTTGGTGAGTTCTTGTTCATAGAACCTTGATCCATTTCTATGATAAAGTGCCTAGCTCTTAACCAACTCAAGATGATTCCTAAGAATGTCAAGAATCATTCTAATTGTGTTAGTGGAATCACATCATTTGGTACCGGGGCTAGCTATTCATACTTGAGGAGGGGGCGTCCCGAAGGAATCCCTTAACCCCTGCTCAAGGACTAAACTCCCGGATTTTAACTTATACGACATCTGGTACCGGGGCTAGCTATTCATACTTGAGGAGGGGGCGTCTCGAAGGAATCCCTTAAACCCTGCTCAAGGACTAAGCTCCCGGATTTTAACTCATACTGACATCTCTGTTATCTTGCTCTGCGTCTGACCTCCGCTCCTTTATTTGGCAATATCTAGTTCTGGCGGCGCCTTATTTTGATGACGCCTCATCTTGGCGACGCCTTATCTTGGCTACGCCTCATCTTGGCGACGCCTCGAACCTTTGTCTTTGTTTCTTTGATCTCTGATCTTACATGGAAGGGAAAACTAAAGCAAGAGTATCTTAAACTTTTCTTTTCTTTATTTGGGTGACCTCGTTAAGAAACCCCCGGGAGGGAAAAAGAGTGTCCCCTTTACAAAATTTCAACTGAAATAAAACTTTAAATTTGCCGCATTCCAACTACGTGGGATAGGGCCCCCTTCTAGAGTCTCTAACTTGTACGAACCATTCCCTTTGGCTTTGATTACTCTGAACGGTCCAGTCCACTTGGGAGACAACTTGTTTTCTAGTTCGTAAGGGTGAGCCTTCCTCATGACCAGGTCACCAACCTGGAATTGTCGCAGCTTCACCTTAGAGTTGTACTAACACTCCACTTTTCTCTTCACAGCCACTGCCTTAATTCTCGCCTCTTCTCTAGCTTCGTCTATCAGGTCTAGGTCCACCTTCCTTTCTTCGTTGGACTCTTCTGCAACGAATCCTAGGAAACGGGGCATGCTCTCGTGGATCTCAACTGGGATCATGGCGTCTGATCCATACACTAGGCTGAAAGGCGTCTCCATTGTGGAGGATTGAGGCGTGGTGTGATACGCCCATACAATCCTTGGTACTTCATCTGCCCACGCCCCTTTAGCCTTTTCTAATATGCGTTTCAAGCCCCTCAACAAAACTCTGTTTGCTGACTCGACCTGCCCATTTGTCTGGGGGTGTTCGACTGATGTAAACACCTGCTTGATCCCTACTTCCGTGCATAACTTCCCCAATTGTTGGCTCACGAACTGGGTGTCGTTGTATGAAATGAGACGCCTTGGCACCCCAAAACGACATACAATGTTCTTCCAAACAAAGTGTTGTACCTTGTGCGCGGTGATCTGTGCCATAGGTTCTGCCTCTATCCACTTGGTGAAGTATTCTATGGCAACGATTAAGTACTTCATCTGCCTTATCGCCAATGGGAACGAACCTAGGATATCAATACCCCAAGTATGGAAGGGCCATGGGCTGTATATGGATCTCAGTTCCTCTGGCAGCGCCTTGTGCCAATCAGTGTGCATCTGACACTGCTTGCAACGCTGGGCGTATCGCACGCAATCCTCTCTCACTGTTGGCCAGAAAAACCATGCACGTATTACCTTGGATGCCAAGGATCTTCCTCCCACGTGGCTCCCACAAATTCCTTCGTGGAGCTCAGCCATTATCCTGGTGCACTCGTCGCCACTCACGCACGTGAAGATGGGGTGCGTAATCCCGTGTCTGAATAATATCCCATCTACCAATGTGTACCTTGCGGCATTCCTCTTAATCTTCTTGCCTTCTTCCGGCTCCGCTGGGAGGATTTTGTCCCCTAGGTATCGCCTGTAAGGGGTCATCCATGTGTCGCCTTCCTCTAAAGCACAAACCTGTACACCCCTTTCTTCTTCTCGCGAGGTCGCATAAGTACTGATGCAGGGTGCCTCACCGTATCTTGACTCAAACAGCGATGACTCCTTTGTTTTCCTCTTGTTGTACTAACGTGAATAACGTCCACCTTGTTGTCTGCAACAAACTTTCGCGGCATTTTGAGGGTCTCTTGTATCACAGTCCTCTGCCTTGCCCCCTTGCCTGAGCTGGCCAGCTTGGCGAGCAGGTCAGCTTTGGCATTCTGCTCCCTAGGGACATGCACCAGCTCAAACGCAGCGAAAGCTCTTTTCAACACCTCGACGTACCTTAGGTAGGCGGCCATCTGTGGGTCCTTTGCCTGATACTCCCCTGTCACTTGCCCTGTGATCAACTGTGAGTCACTCTTCGCTAGGAGGCTCTGAGCACCCATTTCTTTAGCCAACAACATCCCAGCAATCAACGCCTCGTACTCCGCCTGGTTGTTGCTCGCTTTGAAGGCGAAGCGTAAGCCTTGCTCGATTAACACTCCATTAGGCCCTTCTAAGATTATTCCAGCGCCACTCCCTTGCTGGTTGGATGATCCATCCACTGAGAGCATCCACTGTGACCCTAACTCCACCTCTTGAGGGTATCCTCCTGGTGAAAGTTTTGCCACGAAGTCAACATAGACTTGCCCTTTGATGGACCCCCTGGGTTTATATTGGATATCGAACTCTAACAGCTCTATCGCCAAGCGAACCATTCTCCCTGCTACATCTGGCTTTTGAAGTACCTTTTGGATAGGGAGGTTCGTCATCACCACCACCGTGAAGCTGTGGAAATAGTGGCGGAGTCTTCGGGTTGAGAACACCACTACTAGTGCCGCCTTCTCTAGTGACAGGTACGTCAATTCTGGGCCTTGCAGGGCCTTGACAGGTATTGTATCTCCCTCATGTGTCCAACACTGAGCAGCTTCTGTGTTTATTCCTTCACGACGAGGCATCGCTCTTCGTTGAACTTCCTCCTTCTTTGTCTAACTGGGCAAACCTTAGCGTCCATGGTAAGATGGTGGCACAAAAAGTCTGGGTCGATACCTGGCATATCCGCCGCAGTCCACGCGATAGCATCTAGGTGGCGCGAGATTACTGCGGCTACCTCTTCTTGTTCTCCTTGGCTCAACAAGTGTCCTAATTTGAACACCTTACCTCCTATCTGCCTTTTTACTATATTATCTTCTGGTCGGGGTCGCCCATTCTGCACATTTGCTGCAAGAGACTCATTCGTTGAGTCCTCTTCCATAGGCGTCGCCCCAACGGATGCATCGGACATCGCCTCCTCTGGCTCTTGTTCTGCGGGCGAGGCCTCTCCGTGTTCTCCTTCCATCGGCGAGGCATCGCCGTTTCTCCCTTCTGTATGTGCATCTTCTATAGGCGTCGCCCCCGGGGTAGCTTGGACCGGCGTGGACTTCGCGGGCGTCGCGTCTTCCAACGGCTCTAACTCCATTTGCGAATCTGAAACGAGTGGTCGCTCGATCACAATGACCACGCCTCTCTTTGTCTTTAGGCTATTTTCATAGCACTTACGGGCCTCTTCTTGATCTGACTTCATCACGATCACCTTGCCACTAAGATTTGGTAGCTTCATCTTCATGTGGCGCGTGGAGGACATCGCCCTTAATCTGTTCAAGGCGGGTCTGCCTAACAAGATGTTATAGGCTGAGTTGGCGTTAACCACCAAGTACCGAATGCTCTCTGATCCTGTCGCCAAATCAAGCGTGGAGGAATTGGTTTGTCGCTTCCTTACCCCGCCTATGCAACTGTGCTATCCGCAAGAATGCTCTTAGGACCTTCTCCGGGAACTTCAAACGCAACCTGCAAAACACACAGACGGCGCCTCTAGCGGCCATTTGCACTCCGAAGCTCAAGTTAGGTCACAGAACCACCAACAAAAAATATCCATGAATCTCTCTCTGTGTGTGTGCCTAACAGAATTCTGTTACGCTATCCTCTGCGTGTGTCAGAATTCTGTTACGCTATTGTGCGAAAACGTTCCACAACCAGTAAAAACGTGGGTGTGTGTGTGTTTTTTCTGTGTACCTTTCACGACGCGGAGTGCACCTTTATCTTGGCCGCGCCCCTCTCAGATGGTGACACGTGGAGGCATGCAACTCACATCTAACCGTACACGTGCCACTACCTGAAGGGCTCTAGCGCATCTCTTTGTGCGCCTAAGTTATTCCCTTGCGGAGTAACTTAGCGCGTTTCTTCCATCTGGGTCAATCGCACACTCCCAGGAGAACACCAGGTGTGGCTGGACTAGGCACACTCACCAAGCATTGCTATCTGCCTAAACGATTTCCCCTTCACAATGTCATGCACGTAATGGGTTAAGAGAGTCACCAATCACTGACCGGTTTACTAACTCCCTCAGGCCACTCTCGTGCACGATTCTACCGGCGAGCAGCTCCTCTTTCTCTGAGATATGATCAAGCGAGGTCCATGCGTAACGCTCTCGCTGGGAATCTCAGTCCCAGTTTAACTGCGTGTAACACGAAACCCCGATGACCATGCACCCGATGACTGATCGGTGCTCTATTGCTTCTCGCGTTCTCCCCCCAGGTGTTTATCTTGGAACTGATCTGTCGGTGGCCACTCGGTTACTGACCACCGATCATCGTTCGGGGTGATGTCCTCCCTGATTTCTCTGCCACCTGATCCACGTGTCACCCTGCGAGTGGTCCACGCGGTTATCTGCTACTGACGTCATCGACTACCGATGACCGACCGGATCACAAGCCCCCCAGTCTCGAGCTGTGAACTCGTTCTTAGCGAAGAGACTAAGTGGTCGCGCCCTTAGTCCACGTGGCAAGTGGGGCCACATCACGTGTTGCCTTTTGACGTTATGACTTCCTCCCTTAATCTCGCGACACGTGGACGCATCAACGGTCAACGTGGAGTGTCGTTAATGCTTCCCTTATTCAAATAGGTGTGCACCTTCACTGTTTCATTATCTTCTTCAATACTCCAACTCTCAGACTTACTTCAAATCTCCTCTCTGCGCGCCCAACTTTCTTCAAGCTTTCCACCTCAAGACCTTCCGCGATCATCTAAAGGTATGACCTTTCTTCTTCCTTGATCCATTTAGGTTCTTTTTACCGATTGCATTCACCCTTTTCTCTACCATGCCCTCATCTTCTCTGTTTTTCTTCTTCTCAACCCACGCTAGGGTTTTTGCGTTTCTTACACTTCGCTCTCTACTTCTCTCTCTTCCTCTTCTTCGCCTGGTCCTTTCTTTCTTCTTCCCTTCCTCTGTTTTTCACCGAACCATTCATCATTCCCTCTTCTTCCGTTCATCTGACTTTTTCCTTTCCTCCATTGCAATTATCTCGCAATGGCTCGCTTGAAGCAAACTGCTCGCATTGTCGCCTCATCCTCTGGTGCACAGCCTTCAACAAGTGCACCAGCGTCACCTCCACCTGATGCAACTTCCTATCAGGACAATGCCAGGGTCTATGACTGGGCTCCCCT